>NC_090346.1:13338360-13638360 GCF_035084215.1 Heptranchias perlo
AGTAAAAAATTTGCAGGGCTACAGGGAAAGGGCGGGGGAGTGGGACTAGCTGGATTGCTCTTGCATAGAACTGGCATGGACTCGATGGGCTGAATGGCCTCCTTCCGTGCTGTAACCTTTCTATGATTCTATTATTCTATGAGTTCTTTATGAACCAAAACTTGTATCTTATTCATTGCCATGTGCAGGGTAGTGGGCACAGGTTTAACAATTAACCCCCAATCACAATAATCACTCTTCCATTCCTTCTGAAAGCAGAAAATAACATGCAATCGGACCAATATTCACAGGCTAAAACTTCTTGGTTGGGTTAATTTACAAGTAAAAGAATACAAAGAAGCAAATGACACAGCAGGATACTAAACAGCGCGATCGATGTGCTCTGTTTAGAACGGCTTTTTTTGGCAGTATCTGACAGGCAGCAGATCTTTAAGTTTGTCTCCTTTTTAGACCTTCAAGATTGAATGTGGTCCATGGACAACTTGAGCTCCAGTTCACCCATGCAGTCCACGTACCTGAGACAGAACTAAAGATTGCAAGAGAATCTCACAGGTCTTATACAGGCTAAAGGTCTCTGGAATCAATGCTGTCAATCACACATGATCAACGGCACAATATGAAGTGACTGGGTATTCTGCACTGAGTGGCTCCCCTCCTGACTTCCCAAAGCCTCTCTGCCACCTACAAGGCTGGATGGGTGCAGCTCCAACAATACACAAGAAGCTTGACAGTACGCCACAAGAACGATAGAGTAATGCGCCTCACAATCAGAAGAACATCCCACATCCCCACAGTCAAACTAAGTCACCTGCAGTTAGACCAATGTAATATCACATGAATACAGTCAAAGTAACACATCTATGGGGATAAGGTGGGAAAGTGGAGTTGAGGTAAAAGATCTGTCATGATCTTATTGAATGGCGGAGCAGGCTCCAACGGCAGTATGACCTACTCCTGCTCCTATTTCTTACGTTCTTATGCTCAGACTAATGTAATTGTCAAATTTTGGGATTTCAGACATTAACACCACAAACAATAACGTGCATTTATATAGCGCCTTTAATGTAGTAAAATATCCCAAGGGCGCTTCACAGGAGCGATTATCAAACAAAATTTGACACTGAGCCATATAAGGAGGTATTAGGACAGGTGACCAAAAGCTTGGTCAAAGAGGTAGGGTTTAAGGAGTGTCTTAAAAGAGGAGAGAGAGAGAGAGAGCGGGGTTTAGGGAGGGAATTCCAGAGCTTAGAGCCCAGGCAGCTGAATGCACAGCCACCAATGGTGAGGCAATAAAAATCGGGGATGCACAAGAGGCCAGAATTGGAGGAGCGCAGAGATCTCAGAGGGTTGTAGGGCTGGAGGAGGTTACAGAGATAGGGAGGGGCGAGGCCATGGAGGGATTTGAACAAAAGGTTGAAAATTTTAAAATGTTAGAATATGTTAATGCTGCTATTGAGCTAAACTTACCTCTCAAGGGGTTACATTCACAGGACATTAGAGCTGAATAGTATGGATTAGGTTTCAGTCAAGGCATCTTAGGGACAATGAAAGATGATGTGACAATCCAGCGGTCATTCACACTCATTGCTGTTGTGACAACCCTACTCATTGGAGCTCTGCCAAAGGTCATTGCCAAGTTAGGATGGTGGATTCCACTCTTGAGGAGGAGAGGGGCAAGGGGGGGAATTAGGACCTTCGCTGAAGTGAAGATGTTAGGAATGCTGGATGATAGAAGACCCCTTGCTTAAGTCAAGTAAGATGACCCACTGAAGTGGGAAAGTGTGGCGTGTTCTTTATTTTGTCGCATTGCGGCGAGGTAAGTTGTTTTGATTGAACTAAACAAATCTGATCATACCCATTGCTCTGTATATTCATCTTACTGCAGAATAAAGCAGCTTAATGGATATGCATGTGGTGCAAGTATTCGCTCCAGATCACAAGGGGCTACTATTGTTACATCCCTGGGTTTTGCTATTGTACAAGTAGATATAGGGCAATGTGAGTCACTGCCCATAACAATGAGATGCCTAAACCACTTAAGGGACTGACTGATGCCACTGAACCCAAAACGGTGTCTTCAGCCGACCTGAATGTATAAAGCATCCCCCTGTCCCCACACACACATATACACACAGACACATATATACACATAAACAGAAAATCACACATACACACGTATATACAGAGATACACACACGTATACACAGAGATACACACACATATACACAGACACACATACACACACATATACAGACACACACAGAAAAAAGACATACACACACATGCACATATATATATACACGCACATGCACACATACACATACATATATACACACATACACACATGCACACATACACATACACATATATATATATATATATACACACACACTTACACATCAGCTGCATAAAAGTACCCAAGTCAGGACCTTATAGAATAGTGAGAATAACTCAGTAAAATAAATAAATCCTCCTGAATCTATGCAAATATTTAATTAACCTAAAGCTAGCTTATGTGCAATTACATAACACACATATACAGACACAACTTGTAATCAGCTGTCGTCTACAAGTCCTTATTTTGCGCATATATTACTGTCTGCAATCTGAGAGTCTCATGAATATGCGGGTGTGCTCTGATTAAATACACACATACAGCTCATCAAACTATTTGAGTTCCTGTGTTCTGCCTTAGAGCCCTCCCCTAGCACAGCCATTGGATCAGTTACACCCAGTGTTTCAGTGGTCATGAATGGATATTCTAGTCATGTCTCTGCATGCCTCTAGTCTTAATGGGTTCCATTAAAGCTGCCTATACTCTTGTGAAAGCACTCTCTTTTTTATGAAATCATAATGTAATCCTTTCGAATGAACACTGGCCAAGAATAGAAGAGCATCCAACTTATCAAGGTTTTCCCTGCACTCTTACACATCAATAATATTGGTCGTTTTGCTATTAATAGACCCAGCCATAAGAATGTTTTAGAAATCTTGAAATGTTATGAGGTAGTCCTCCTGATGGGGCTGTTCCTGCACTTTCTGGGGATGGTGATCAGTGTTTGTCAGGACGAGAATCTCTCCACAATGTCTCAATTCTGATAATAGAGGTGTTTTAAAAAAAACCTCTCATATTCATAGAATCTGACAGCACTGAAGGAGGCCATTCGGCCCATCGTGCCTGTGCCGACTCTTCGAAAGAGCTATCCAATTAGTCCCACTCCCCCTTGCTCTTTCCCCATAGCCCTGCAATTTTTTCCTTTTCAAGTATTTATCCAATTCCCTTTTGAAAGTTACTATTGAATCTGCTTCCACCACCCTTTCAGGCAGTGCGTTCCAGATCATAACAATTCGCTGTGTAAAAGAATTTCTCCTCATCTCCCCTCTGGTTTATTAAATCTGTGTCCTCTGGTTACCATCCCTCCTGCCAGTGGAAACAGTTTCTCTTTATTTACTCTGTCGAAATCCCTCTGAGCAGGGTACAACAAAAAGTTTGTCATCTGATAGCTGACCCCTCTCTCACCTTTAACCCCCAACCTCTCTGTAACAATCTTTCTTTGTTTTAGCAATACAAATATGGTCATTGTGACTCTCAGTGTCCTGTTTTGTTCCACCTGAGGTCCAAAAATGCTATGGTATGCTCTTTAATTCCTCCTAGAATCCTTATTCTGCTGGAGCCAAGACACAATGTTCCATCTGCCACTCCAACTCATTTTTTTCCAGGTTCTCAAAACCGTTAAATTCTTTCCTCTCACTCATCCCTTTTGCCCAGTGTCTGCCTTGGCTCAGTGGGTAGCACTCTCACCTCTGAGTTAGAAGGTTGTGTGTTCAAGCCCCACTCTTGCACATAAGTTAGGCTGACACTCCCAATGCTGCACTGTCAGAGGTGCCTTCTTTCACATAGAGATGTTAAATTGAGGCCCCATCTGCCCTCTCAGGTGGATGTAAAAGATCCCATGGCCACTATTGCAAAGAAGAGCAAGGCAGCCCTCCCTGGAGTCTTGGCCAACATTAATCCCTCAACCAACATCACTAAAACAGATTATCTGGTCATTTACCTCATTGTTGTTTGTGGGATCTTGGCTGCTGTGTTTCCCTACATTACAACAGCGAGTAGACTTCAAAAATACTTCAATGGCTTTGGGACGTCCTGAGGTCGTGGATATAAATGTAAGTTCTTACTTTCTTTCCTTCAAGCCACGGACTAATGCATCACCTAATTACTTTTCGAGTTATCTCATCTTTTCAACCTCGCGGGTCTCCTGTAGTGGGACCTTGGCTCTTCATTTAAATTTCACACTATATAAAATGTTTTAAACGAGATGGTATGTGTCCCTGCACAATCAGACACTGGCAGCCAGTAACAGAGTCCTGCTTCTCGGAAACAGACGACACTTGTGAGGAGCAGATTCTCATGAGACAACTATTCAGCTCCCAGGGCCTGTACCAACCTTACAATTTCGACTTTGATTCAGTGTTACATCTCATTACCATCTCCATTCACACATTGCAAAGCAATGGCTGTGAGGGATGGATGCTCCAGTGATTGCAAATTAATCCAAGGTCACGGCGGTATTTATATCTGCAATTTAGCAGACGATGTTCATATTCCCTCAGTATCCTGCAGACTTGTTGTACTCTCCACACACACTATTCCCCCTTCTCCTCAAGGTGCCGTCTTATGTGCAGTTTTATGCTGTGCAAGCAAGCCTCTGATAACTTACCCAAATGGCCATTCTTTATGTGTGAACTATTTGTCCATTATATGTCTTCACATAATGTCCACACGTGCACTATCCAACAGGGTGTTGACCAGCCACTGATTGTTTTTGTTTCCTCCCCTTTAGTCCAGGAATGCTGAAGCAATTCCTCCCCCTCCGACTCAGAAAGTTAAGGGTTCGAGCCCCACTCCAGGAACTGAGCACATAATCTATGCTGGCAGTTCAGCACAGTACTGAGAGGAGGCTGCACCGTTGGAGGTGATACCTTTTTTCAGTGAGATGTTAAACCGAGTCCCCATTGACCTGTTGTGATCAAGGTGCGATGTGATTCATTCCAACAATAACAACTTGCATTTATACTGCGCCTTTAACATGGTAAAAGGTCTCAAGGCGCTTCACAGGAGCGATTATCAAACAAAAATTGACACCGAGCCGCATAATGAGATATTAGGACAGGTGACCAAAAGCTTAGTCAAAGAGGTAGGTTTTAAGGAGCGTCTTAAAAGAGGCAAAAGAGGTAGAGAGGCGGAGAGGTTTAGGGAGGGAATTCCAGAACTTAAGGCCTAGGCAGCTGAAGGCACGGCTGCCAATGGTGGAGCCATAAAAATCGAGGCAAGAGGCCAGAATTGGAGGGGATCTGAGATCTCGGAGGGTGGTAGGGCTGGAGGAGATTACAGAGATAGGGAGGGACGAGGCCATGGAGGGATTTGAAAACAAGGATAGAAGGAGGCCATTCGGCCCATTGTGCCTGTGCAGGCTCTCAGAAAGAGCTATCCAATTAGCCCCACTCCCCCCTTGCTCTTTCCCCATAGCCCTGCAAATTTTTCCTTTTTAAGTATTTATCTAATTCCCTTTTAAAAGTTACTATTGAATCTGCTTCCACTGCCCTTTCAGGCAGCGCATTCCAGATCATAACAACTCACTGCGTAAAAAAAATTCTCCTCATCTCCCCTCTGGTCCTTTTAGCCAATTATTTTAAATCTGTGTCCTCTGGTGACCGACCCTCCTGCCAGTGGAAACAGTTTCTCCTTATTTACTCTATCAAAACCCCTCATTAGAACTCATTTTTTGTTTCAAAAGTCAGAAAGTATGTGGGGGAGTGAACGTGGTGCTAAAGTGGAATGGGTAACAGTGATTCAAAACAAGACCAGCCTAAGAGATTTGCTTGGCAAGAACCTTAAAATAGGAACCAACCTGGTTAAAAACCATCTCAGATAATCTTTACTGAATTTTTCTCTTCGTTTTTTTTCCCCAGGAAATCTAAGAAAAGCAGATGAAAATATCCGAAGAGATGTTTTGGAAGCACAGTGCACAAAACAGAACCGCGTACAAAGGAATTTGGAGCAGGGAAATATCATGATTTACATGGACAAGGAAATAACGGCACTTCAGTTGAAAAGCTAGAGTTTCAAGGACAGTTTCATTTTAAGGCCCATAGAACAATTCAACAACTTGTTTAACAGCTGGGTGCTATTGAAAGCTCTTTGCCCACAACCCCTAGAGCACAAGGGGATGGCTCTGCACAGTCTCTGTCTCTGGGTCTCTCTAGCCTCGCTGATGAATGCTGCTGGAGTTTGCGGTGACTGCTGGCTCATCGAAGGAGAGAAAGGATTCGTGTGGCTGGCAATTTGTAGCCAAAACCAGCCCCCGTACGAATCCATCCCTCAGCACATCAACAGCACGATCGTGGACCTCCGGCTGAACGAGAACAAGATCAAAAGTGTCCAATATTCCTCACTCAACAGGTTCGGCAACTTGACGGAACTCAATCTGACCAAGAATCAGATTTCCTACATCGAGGATGGAGCCTTCTCCGCCCAGTACAACCTGCGCGTTTTGCAACTGGGATTCAATAAGCTTCGGAATATCACCGAGGGGATCCTGCGGGGACTGGGCAGGCTGGAATACCTCTACCTCCAGGCCAACCTTATTGAGGTGGTGAGTCCCAATTCCTTTTGGGAATGTCCCAACGTCATGAACATCGACCTGTCCATGAACCAGTTGCAGACGCTGGAAAGTTCCACCTTCCTCGGTCTCAGCAAACTCTCCACCTGTGAACTGTACGGCAACCCGTTCTACTGCTCCTGCGACCTGCTGGGCTTCCTGAAATGGCTGGTGCAGTTTAACAACGCCACCAGGAGCTACGATCGGACTCAATGTACATCTCCTTCAAATTTTGCTGGCTATCTTTTGCTGAGCCAAGGCCATGCCAGTTCCAAGGATGCATTGGGCGCGCTTGCTTCCATGTGCAATGAAGATCTTTATTCCTTTGATCCCAGATTCATCTTCACACAAAAACCCTCAACTACTGCCGTCCCAGAAAGTCCTTGCGGAGCTGAAGATTGTCCATCAGGCGAAGAATCTACCCCATTGATGTCCTTTCAAACCCCCTTGATGAAGGCTGATGACACACCGGTAATAAAGTTAAAAGAAGTTACCTACACAACAGCAACCCTGCTGGTCCATATCCCCGCCCCTATTAGTAAAGCAAACATCCTGGTACAATATAACAACAGCTTCTACATAGACATAAAGGACCTCGTCACAGAAAGGGAGGAAATTAAAATTGAGAACTTAAGTCCCCACACTAACTACACGTATTGTGTGACTTCCATTCAGAATTCCCTGAGATACAATCGAACTTGTGTCACATTCTCCACAAGGGCTAAAACCAAAGCAAAGCTATTACCAGCCGCATCCAATACCACTCATTACATCATGACCATCCTGGGTTGCCTCTTCGGAATAGTCATCATCTTGGGTGTGACCTATTATTGTCTGCGCAAAAGAAAAGAGGAACGGGTAAAGAACAAGAAATCGGGAAACGCCAAGAAGACCATCATTGAGTTGAAATACGCCCCAGAGCTGGAGACAATCACCTTCACCCAGTTGGCACAGAAACCCGTCCCACCCTCCGACACCATGTCATCCAGGATGCCTTTCCTGCCTTCGTCGGGGGACCTGGAAGAGTACAATCTCCAGGAGGTGATCGAAAGTCCAAAACCCAGCCGGGGCAATTACATCGACGTGAGGACGGGGAAACACCCGTATCACAGAGACGTCCTCGAGTGTATGTTTGGGGAGAGTCAGGACTCCGCCACTGAGATATCGACCATAACAAAAGAGGTGGATCAAGTGAATCTGATTATCAATAACTGCATCGATGCCTTGAAGACAGAGACTGGCTCTTTCCGGGGTACCAGCGCTGGGGCCATGGCTTCAGTGGAGCCCCAGAGCTTTCTGATCGCCGAACAATCGCAGGGGCAATCGGGGTTTCTGTCCCCTATTTATCGAGAAAGGTACCACCCATTAAAGAGGCACAGCAGTATGGACGCAGCACCCAAATGTCCCAGCATCTCGTCCAACTGCTCCGTACGTAGCCCCAGGTCGGTGCGCTCTGAGATCTATGCTGGTCCCAGGTACAAATCAGAGGCGAAATACATTGAAAGATCATCTCCTACACCCAGTGCCATCCTGACCGGGACCCCGTGTCGTATTGTGAGATCAGAAGCGGGTCAAATGCTACCCTACAGTGACCACTCTCACCTCTACGCAGGGTTACACCATGGAGATCGAAAACAAGCGAGGAGCCCAAGCCCATGTGTCCTAGAACCACTTCCACGATCTCGATCCAGGCGGAATCTGGTCTACTCTCAGTTCTCCCCCCAGTACCACAGTGTGAGCTATGCCTCCAGCCCGGAATACTCCAGCAAGCCCTCCAAGGGAGTGTGGGAGCGTTACAAACCTCATGAGAAATGGCACAGAAAAGATGAGTACATCGCCGCAGGGTACGCGCTGAGGAAGAAAGTCCAGTTTGCGACAGACGAGGACTTGCACGAAATTCTAGAGTACTGGAAGGGAGTTTCCAGCCAGCACAAATCCTGATTCCTCAGATATTCATTCATCAAGACTAAATTGGACCAAAAAAAAACTTTAAAGCAACTGTTTTTACCCAATCAAATTAACTGTTCTTAAAAGAAAAATTGAACGCACCAAGAATTCTTGAAACTGAACTCTAAAACCTGTATAAAGGATTTCTTTTTTTATATATAAAAAGGAAACCTATAAGCCTTGGAATATTGGATATTATTTATCGCATGACTCTGTCCTGTGACTGTGTGACTCGCTGTAGTGTACATGGGACATTGTTCGTTGTACAATGTACACCGTGACTGGATCGTGCCGTGTAATTGTAGCTCACACACCGCTCACACCTTGCATTGTACAGTAATATTTACCGGTAAACACCCTCCTCTTCCCCCATCACCCGCAGTTCTGTACAGATAAATTTCTATATTTGCAACTATGTTTCTGGATTTTTTCACCTGTTTGTATCAGGTTTTAATCGCGGATTTTACAGAACAGTTTGTTTGATTTCCAATGTCTGTCTGACAACTGACCCCCGAGCGTTGGATAAAATTGGACTGGTGAAAGAAATGAACTGAATGGTTTCTTCTGTCGCACTCTCTGTCTGTCTCATTGGTTCCAAGTCGCGGGTTCTTCCCAGAGAGAGTAAAGTCTTTACTGCCAATGGGACGCAGAAATAAAAGAAAGCAAAAAAGAGAGAAAGAAAGAACGAACTTTTACACAGCGCCTTTCACGGTCCCAGGATGTCCCAAAGCGCTTTACAGCCAATGAAGTACTTTGAAGAACTGTTCTTACTGGGGTGAGGTTTGATGGGTGCACACCCAAATGATAATTCTTCATGTCTGAATCTAGATAATGACTGTTTCAGGCTATTTGATCTTACATAGAATTACATAGAATGTACAGCACAGAAACAGGCCATTCGGCCCAACTGGTCCAAGCCAGTGTTTATGCTCCATACCAGTCTCCTCCCACCCTACTTCATCTCACCCTATCAGCATATCCTTCTATTCCTTTCTCCCTCATGTGTTTATCTAGCTTCCCCTTAAATGCATCTATGTTATTCACCTCAACTACTGCATGTAGTAGCGAGTTCCACATTCCAACCACTCTCTGGATAAAGAAGTTTTTCCTGAATTCCCTATTGGATTTATTAGTGACTATCTTATAATTATGGCCCCTAGTTCTGGTCTCCCCCACAAGTGGAAACATTTTCTCTACGTCTACCCTATCAAACCCTTTCATAATTTTAAAGACCTCTATTAGGTCACCCCTCAGCCTTCTCTTTTCTAGAGAAAAGACCCCCAGCCTGTTCAGTCTTCCCTGATAGGTATAACCTCTCAATTCTGGTAGCATCCTTGTGAATCTTTTTTGCACCTTCTCCAGTGCCTCTATATCCTTTTTATAATATGGAGACCAGAACTGTGCACAATACTCCAAATGTGGTCTAACCAAGGTTCTATATAAGTTTAACATAACTCCTCTGCTTTTCAATTCTATCCCACTAGAAATGAACCCCAGTGCTTGGTTTGCTTTTTTATGGCCTTATTAACCTGCAGCACTACTTTTAATGATTTGTGTATCTGTACCCCCAGATCCCTCTGCTCCTCTACCCCA
Organism: Heptranchias perlo; assembly: GCF_035084215.1. Lineage (NCBI taxonomy): Eukaryota > Metazoa > Chordata > Chondrichthyes > Hexanchiformes > Hexanchidae > Heptranchias > Heptranchias perlo. Next base: position 13,348,563 of record NC_090346.1, read on the forward strand.
TTTAGACTCTTATTATCCAAGAAGTAAGTGGCCTCCTTATTATTCCTACCAAAATGTACCACTTCACTCTTGCCTATATTGAATTTCATTTGCCAGTTACACACCCATTCTGTAAGTTTATTAATGTCTCCCTGTATTTTGTTGCAGTCCCCCTCGGATCTAACTATTGGTGCCATCAGCAAATTTTGAAATTGTGCTTCCGATTCCCGAGTCCAAATTGTTTGTGTAAATGGTAAACAACAGTGGTCCCAGCACCAATCCTTGTGGAACACCACTTCCCACCTTTTGCCAGTCTGAGTAACTACCCTTAACCCCTCCTCTCCTTTCTGTTTTGTCGCCAGTTTGCTATCCATTCTACTACTTGTCCCCTGACTCCACATGCTCTGATGTTAGCTATGAGTCTACTATGCGGTATAGTATCTTATGATACATCACAGCAGTGGCCAATCTTGCGCTCATTTCCCTCAACCTCACCCACCGCTTTGACTTCCCCACAAACAGAAATGCTGCTCCACCCCCTGATCTCATCATTGTATATGATGACCTCAAGACTTCCCAGTTCTGCAACCATTTCCTCAACTCCCTTCTCTCTTTGTAAACACAAGCCTTTCACTGAAGTAAAACCAACCATCCATGTGGTTTGAAAATATTAATCACTTTTATTATCCATGTACTAATGACTCATTTGTTTAAACTTTTAAACACCCCATGGATAATGAACACTCAGATTAATTAAAATCACACAACACTGAATCCATTCCAGTTCAGTGCCAGACAGATATACAACACACAATCCATTCAGATCACACCAAGTCACATGAGATTTGCCAGCAAGGAATTTTCAGTAGTTCACACTTTTTTTTTAACACGAAATACCCACAGATGGAGATTCAAAGGAGAAAAAAAAATTGATCTTTCACTTAATCTGTATTTTTTTCAGCAAGCTGTAACTTTTTTGCTAACTGCAATAGGAAATGTGTATGGATCAATGGTAAATGCTGAAATCAGATAATAACTTGTTGCAGCTAAACCAGTGCAAACTATTGGTCAGGATGATCCAGGAAGGCAGAAGTGTCAGCTTCTACCTAAACTTCATAGAAGAGGTGCTCAGCCCATCCTCCATCAGAGTGCTAACCTTTGCTGTGTACACACTCCCTCTACTACTGCTCTATACCCAGCTGTCAGCGGGTGCACAAAAGTGGTCCTAGGGTCTCCTCCACTTTTCATCCCTCAATATTGTACAGTGTCTGGCTTCTCCTCCATCTCTCTCTCTCTCTCTCTCTCTCTCCCTTCTTCCTCTCCCCATGCCTATAACTTGAATCATGGTATGAGGGGCAATCTCATTCATACACCAGTGCCCCACTAATAGGTGCCATGGCTTGTTGGAACACCAATGTGCTGTACAGCATCTAGAGTGAAGATCAATCTTTGCGTTCTTGCACCTTTTACGTCCCATTGTTTCCCTGTTCTGTTTCCTCCTCTATCTTATTCCTATGGTGAGAAGACTCTGGGCTGACATGGTCATACCTCCTGGATCAATGTGGTGATCTTTAAGAATAACTGGACATATCCACATCACTACAGAAAAGGGAAAAGGCCATTTGGGCCGATAAAGTCTACTCCTTCCAATGGACCAGGTGAAACTTATTCTGTTTTGGATTAATCTCCCAAAGCAGGTTAATAACCATGATTTAAACTTGCATTTCTTGACATAGATCTCATTAAGCAAAAATTATCTTGTTACATTACTAATTTTTTTATTTGCGATTTTGTCCCTAATCTCTCCTGTCTTGAAGGCACTGAGTTATTCTGGGATGTCTTTCTATGGACACGAGTAACCCTCTGCCACCTCACTCAAGCCACCATTATGAACTCTGACAGTGACTAGTGACAGGATTGTTGATCCTTGGTGACATTGGGGGGTTGTCCCACACAAGCCCAATCCTGTTCTCACTCAACAGTCATACACAGACTCTGCAGCAGGAGGCTACTGGGTATTGATGGAGAGAGGAAGGCTTGCTTGATTGCCAACCACTGCCCCCCCCCCTCACCCCTCACCCCTTTCTAACCCAGGGATGCAGAGGCCAATGGTAACACGTTGTTTGCCAGCTCATCACTGATTCAGCACTGTGTCTCCGTATTGCTCAGTACCATCATGCATTTGCCAACTGGGCTGGGTGGGGCTTACGTGATTGACAGGAATGCTGCTGTTGTCCTCGATGGGTGGTTGGCAGGACACTTAGAACCCCCACCCCTCCAACTTTTTCACTCAAAGGCTCATTGGTTGTAAATACTCCATCAACAACAACTTGCATTTATATAGCGACTTTAACTTAGTAAAATGTTCCAAGGCACTTCACAGAATTTGACACCAAGCCACATAAGGAGATATTAGGACAGTGCAAAGAGGTAGGTTTTAAAGAGCGTCCTAAAATAGGAGAGAGAGGTGGAGAGATGGAGAGGTTTAAGGAGGGAATTCCAGAGCTTAGGGCGTAGGTAGCTGAAGACATGGCTGCTCCTTTAAACAACGAGGTAAATCAAGAATTAGCGACGCTGACTTCAGGTTTCAAGAGTTTGAGGATTGCATGAAGGAAGACTGATGAAGGTGAAGAATTCGACAGCGTTGAGTTTCAGAGTAAGAATGAGTTAGAGCAGGGAGGCAACGCAAAAAGTTTTGATTTGATTGCAAAGAGAAGGAAGTTAGGGACTCTTATTGGCAACCCATAACAATATCTCGAAAGGGTGAATCTCACTTGTTTTAAAGAAAAGGCTAGTACTGCCTTGCACTGTGCTGGCTTCGGTTCAAACATTCCGACAGCAGTAAAACAAATGGAACAAAGCACCAGTGTCACACACCAAGGTTAGTAAACAGTTCCTCAGAGCTCAGTACAATGATGAAATAATTGCAGTGGAGGGCTTTTTTTCCCACTTGTCATAGACAATTGTAACAATTACTAACTCATCCGCTACTTAAAAAAGCATTTGGCATTGGCTGCCACAACAAGTTCCCTCCTGGTTTAAAGAAGCCAGATGGTATCTTTCTTTGCAGCTGTGCAGGATGGAAGGGAGTGAGCGACATTACAACAAGTGCGGACCGAGCAAGTCTGGAGGAAAGCGGGACAAGAGAGCAGGGATCATGCAGAGATAATGTGAAAATAGTTCCTCCTTGTCTGGCATTGTCAAGGAATGAGTCGGGGAGTGCTAATTCATTGTCACCTTCTACATTTAACAGGCGCTTGGTTTCTCAGCTGATTTCAACCTCCACTTTGAGAGAGTTGCCTATCTTTCCTCTGCTGGCTGGTGCATGGGCAAGGGAGCGTAGGCTCCACACGGCCAGGAATAATCAGACAGTGCTCTCCCATCATTTACAATGAGGGTAAAAATTTGAAACCAGAAGCACGCAAATGAAGGGCCCTGGGGTGGAGGGAGGTGTAAGTCTTCATGAGATGGAGAAGATCATGAAAACTGTGTCGTTCCGGAGAGAGGGGAAGCCATATGAAGCCTGGTAGTTATTGAAAAAAAAGAACTTGCATTTATATAGCGCCTTTCACGACCTCAGGACGTCCCAAAGCACTTCATAGCCAATGAAGTACTTTTGAATTGTAGTCACTGTTGTAATGTAGGAAACATGGCAGCCAATTTTTGCACAGCAAGATCCCACAAACAGGAATAAGATAATAACCAGGTAATGTGTTTTTAAGTGATGTTGGTTGAGGGATAAATATTGGCCAGGACACTGGGGAGAACTCACCTGCTCTTCTTTGAAATAGTGCCGTGGGATCTTTTACGTCCACCAGAGCGGGCAATTTTCTTCCCTTCAAGTATTTATCCAATGCTTGTTGTATTCAGATTTTCAAACGTCTGTTTGGAAGCAGAGTTCTGCGCTGCCAATTTGATCAATAACTGCACTGTTAAAGTAGGTAAGTCACTGTTCCTACTTAAAGTGACCTCTATGTCTATGCCAAAAATATATAGCCAAGCAGCAGAAAAACTTCATTTAAAAATAAATATTCTTAAAGGGGCAGTGAACTGAATTGTTACCTAATCCTTAACTAGTGGTTTTCCAATTTTCCTGTGTGGGGTTTAGGGACCCTCTCCTCATGTATCTACACTTGCATGTAAGTGTGGGGACGGGGGTAACAGGAGGGTCTCATGGGAGGGAAGGGGGAGTAGACCCGGGCAGGGGAGGCCTAAACTTTCCTCGTGGGGTCCGGAGGTGCTCCTCCTGCTCCTCCTGACCCCACAAAGAAAAGCGAAAGACTCACCTTTCAGGGTGTCTTCACGTCACAATCCTCTTCTGACCTGGTCCAGCCTGAGCGGAGGGGAAAGACTATTCCCTGCCCCCCTCAGGCCAGAGTTAAAATTGCAGTCGGGACTCTGAATACATCATCGGACCTCGATTACATCATTAGATCCAGATGACATCATCTGACTCCGATGACATCATCTGACCTCAATCTGCACATTTAATGAAGGACCCCGCCAGCTTTAGGCGGGCGGTTTAACCACCTGTCCAGAAGGTCTGCTGGAAATTGGAAATGGCTGGATCCGGGCGGGACATCGGCGGGTAAGTTGCCCGGTGGATTTTAACCTCTTACCTGCCCGGTTTCCGCCAAGCGGGAGGGGTTAAAATCCACCCCGCAAGTTAATCTTTCAGCTGGCGATCCTTTACTGCAGGCAGTTGGCATCTCTAACTGAGCAGCTTCCAATAACAAAACGCTGCTGGAATGTTTATTTATACTCAATGCTGCCCCTTACTGACTCAATACACAGCAGCTTCCACTGTTAATACTCTACAAACTGTGACTGAGGCTGTAACACAGCGACACAAAGCTGTAGAAGGTTAGGTGTTGTGGTGTTAATGGTTTGGGACTGAGGGGGCTTGATATTCATGCTTTCAAGGGCTTTGCTTTCATGTTTAATACCAACTCTTCAATGAGATTTACAGATGAAGGTAAAACCTGTGAGAAGGGCAGCAGGAGCAAGTGAGCCCATTTGGTTTTCGATTTACCCCCTTTAAGGGCAAGAGATTTCAGTCATTTTTTTATCGAAAAGTTTTGTGATCATTACAGAATATCACCAAAGGAAGAACAACACTTACACCTGGGTGGGCCTTAAAGGTGTATTGTTGAATCGTAGGTGTGGGGAAGAGGTCGGGTCAATGATGTCCCTGGAACAACTTGAGCTGAAACTCATCCCATCCCGTGCTCGCCCGATGTCCGTACACATGCAGTATCCAGGAATCGCCATCGGGAACAGGAACCTTGACTGATTGTTCCTCTCCATTGCGCAGAGTCACCATGGCCAATTGTAGCATCCTAAATGGTGCCCTAGCTGAGACCAGCTAACTCCGCACAGACCAGGGACTTAAGACCTACTGCTCTGTAAGGGCTCAGTAATGCAGTGTATACAAGTTTATTCACCATGGGCAGCACTGAAAACTACAACTACAATAATACTTGCATTTATATAGCGCCTTCAACATGATAAAACGTCCTGAGGTGCTTCACAGGAATGATTATCAGACAGAAATTGATACCAGGCCAAAGAAGGAGACATTAGGACAGGTGACCAAAAGCTTGGTCTAAGAGGTAGGTTTCAAGGAGTGTCTTAAAGGAGGAAAGAGAGGCGGAGAGGTTTAGGGAGGGAATTCTAGAGTTTAGGGCCAAGACAGTTGAAGGCACGGCCGCCAATAGTAGGGTGAAGGAAGTGCAGGATGCGCAAGAGGCTAGAATTGGAGGAACGCAGAGATCTCGGAGGGCTGTAGGGCTGAAGGAGGTTACAGAGCTAGGGAGGGGCGAGGCCATGGAGGAATTTGAACATGAAGATGAGAATTTCCGACAGATCTGACCTTAGAAGCAGAAGCTTCAGCATATCTGGGCTGGAATGGTAAAGCACGCAGCAGTGTGTTGGATTAAGCAGCATGCAATCATTATTTCCGCACATATTTCTAAGAGGATTAGAAAGAATCCGATCACCTACAAACTGATTCCTGAAAGAAATAGAGTCAGCAGGCCAGCAGTGCTGAATTGCGCCAATCCACTAATGAGATCGGTCGGTATCCACTGGAGCGGTCTTAGTCATGCACTGATTAACTTGACAGACACAGGCACCATCCCTGGAAACCTGCGGCTGATCTCGTCAGCTCCAGCGTCTGCACGAACAGGCCTCTCGTGTTGCGAGTGAAGGGAGCACAGCCTGTCTAAGATCAGCCCTCAGAAGACAGGCTCGTGTCACCCCTAATTGGCAGCCCCAGCCTTGAAAGGGGCTGCCTCCTGTTTGAGAAGCCTCCTGTTCGTCCCGCTCCATGCTGAGGCTCTTTTAATGGCCTGGTCTGGTCACGTGGAGCACTGCGAGAGAATGAAGGCATGGGCAGGCAGTTAAAAGTGTCACCCTGGCTGAAATCAGCACTGAGAAGGGTACCAAACCTAGTCTTTGCCTGTATGAATTAGTTACCACGTCAAGCACCAAATTTTATCTCTTCATGCCTCGTTCTAACCCAAACAAAATATGAAATTCAGCTTTGAAAATTTTCATGCTGCCATCATTCTGGTGGAATTTTCAGAGCGAGCTGTTCTTTGACTGTTCCAGCTATTCAGCTGGGCTGGAAGCTCCCTCATTTTTTAACTTCGTTCATGGGATGTGGGCATCACTGGCAAGGCTGGCATTTGTTGCCCATCCTTAGTTGCCCTCATGGTGGGCTATCTTTTTCAAAGAAGAACAGGGGAGCTCCCCCTGGTGTCCTGGCCAATATTTATCCCTTAACCAACACCTAAGAAAACTGATGATCTGGTCATTATCACACTGCTGTTTGTGGGATCTTGCTGTGTGCAAATTGGCTGCTGCGTTTCCTACATTACAACGGTGACTACACTTCAAAAGTGCTTCATTGGCTGAAAAGAGCTTTGGGATGCCCTGAGGTCGTAAAAGGCTCTATATAAATGCAAGTTCTTTCTTTCTTTCCTCGCCTTGTATCTGGGTCTGTTGTAGACTAATTGATAGAGATTGATTGTTATGATTAGTCAACAACTCCATTATTGTTAAGCCATGTGACTACCAGGATGGTAGCAGGTGAACTAGATGGACCTTGGTCTTTCCTCATCTGGCGATTCCTATATTCCTAGTGGGTAGAGGCTGCTCCGTGAACATCCCCATCTTCAACCATGGTAGAGCCCAGCAAGTGAGTGCAAGAGACAAAGCTATATTCAAAGCTTTTTTATCTTCCTATATAAAAACAAAGACTTGTATTATTTATATAGCGTCTTTCATGACCTCAGGACGTCCTAAAGCGCTTTACAGCCAACAAAGTACTTTTGAAGTGTAGTCACTGTTGTAATGTAGGAAACGCAGCAGCCAATTTGCGCACAGCAAGATCCCACAAAGAGCAATGAGATAACGACCAGATAATCTGTTTTGTTGGTTGAGGAATAAATATTGGCCCAGGTCACTTCCCCTGCATTTCCCAAATAGTGCTGTGGGATCTTTTACATCCACCTGAGAGGTTTCATCCAAAAGACAGCACCTCCGACAGTGCAACACTGGGAGTGTCAGCCTAGATTATGTGCTCAAGTCCCTGGAGAGGCACTTGAACCTGCAACCTTCTGACACAAAGGCAAGAGTGCTACCACTGAGCCATGGCGTACACCTATATCACCTCCTATCGGTCTGGGTGAGGAAGGAGGAGGATATTCAGTCCAGGAATTCCAGAGGTAATAGGATAATGCACTAACTTACTGTGCCCAGGCCCACTGGACTAACACTAGATCCTGTAGTTCCAAACAGAAAACTACAAGGCTAAGTTTATAATATTCCCACATGTGATAATTTGATGCAATTACAAAATGCAATTGCAACAGCTACTTTAATCGAAATAATCTAGTTGTCTGCATCATTGTGTTTGATCTTGTCTGAACCTGTACAGTGTGATGGTGAAACTCCTGCCACTGTTCATAATCTCAGCTACTGCATTTCACTGATACAAGCTGCAATGCTGTTCATGCAGATCAATAAAATAAGAAAGAGAAGCATTCAGCCTAATGAGGCTGACTGAGAACAGAGAGCAGTTTCCCGCCTGTGCGCTATCTGACATCGTCCCCTTTTACCCATGTTTCATAAGAAAGCCTGAAGTCATTGAAGCATGGAGTCCAGACACAGCAACCTAGAAAACCAGCAAAAAGGTTGATAAGCAGCATCACAATTACTGACACAAGAGCAGAACACTGCGGATGCTGGAAATCTGAAATAAAAACAAAAATTGCTGGAAACACTCAGCAGGTCAAGGCAGCATCTGTGGAGAGAGAAACAGTTAATGTTTCAGGTCGATGATGGTTCATCACATTCGAGTGATGTTCAGTGATTAATGAGGCTCCCAGGAGGGGGATGCTGGGCATTTAAGAAGGTAGAATATTTAGTTACAGGAACTTTAGTTACAGGGCCCAACAAGGCCATTCCTTTCTAACAGACCTCAACCCAGTCATCTGTCTTATGCCTCAATCCCTTTACTCTCCTGAAATGCATCTAATTGCACCACTGAGTAGAATGGGCCTATATTCCCTGGAGTTCAGAAGAATGACAGGTGATCTCATTGAAACATATAAGATTCTAAGTGGGCTTGACAGGGTAGATGCTGAGAGGATGTTTCCCCTGGCTGGAGAGTCTAGAGCTAGGGAGCACAGTCTCAGGATAAGGGGTCGGCCATTTATTACTGAGATGAGGAGGAATTTCATTACTCAGAGAGTCTTGAATATTTGGAATTCTCTACCACAAAGGGCTGTGGATGCTGAGTCATTGAATACATTCAAGACTGAAATCGATAGATTTTTGGACTCTAGGGGAATCAAGGGATATGGGGATTGGGCGGGAAACTGGAGTTGAGGTCAAAGATCAGCCATGATCTGATTGAATGTCGGAGCAGGCTTGAGGGGCCATGTGGCCTACTCCTGCTCCTATTTCTTATGTTCTAATTGCCTCTCGAGCCCAATGCTCTTGTCAACAGGAGTGGCCTCCACTTATTCCACAACTCTATTGGATGACTAAGTTCTGCCGAACTTCCCTTCTCACCCCCAGCTTCATAATTAATAACTTTGCAGCTCCTGGTATTCAAACAGCAAAGGCCATGGGCCCCGACAACATCCCAGCTGTAGTGCTGAAGACTTGTGCTCCAGAACTAGCTGCGCCTCTAGCCAAGCTGTTCCAATATAGCTACAACACTGGCATCTACCCAACAATGTGGAAAATTGCCCAGGTATGTCCTATCCACAAAAAGCAGGACAAATCCAATCCGGCCAATTACCACCCCATCAGTCTACTCTCAATCATCAGCAAAGTGATGGAAGGTGTCATCGACAGTGCTATCAAGTGGCGCTTACTCACCAATAACCTCCTCACCGATGCTCAGTTTGGGTTCCGCCAGGACCACTCGGCTCCAGACCTCATTACAGCCTTGGTCCAAACATGGACAAAAGAGCTGAATTCCAGAGGTGAGGTGAGAGTGACTGCCCTTGACATCAAGGCAGCATTTAACCGAGTGTGGCACCAAGGAGCCCGAGTAAAATTGAAGTCATTGGGAATCAGGGGGGAAACTCTCCAGTGGCTGGTGTCATACCTGGCACAAAGGAAGATGGTCGTGGTTGTTGGAGGCCAATTATCTCAGCATCAGGACATTGCTGCAGGAGTTCCTCAGGGCAGTGTCCTAGGCCCCACCATCTTCAGCTGCTTCATCAATGACCTTCCCTCCATCATAAGGTCAGAAATGGGGATGTTCGCTGATAATTGCACAGTGTTCAGTTCCGCAGTGTTCGCAACCCCTCAAATAATGAAGCAGTCCGTGCCCGCAAGCAGCAAGACCTGGACAACATCCAGGCTTGGGCTGATAAGTGGCAAGTAACATTTGCGCCAGACAAGTGCCAGGCAATGACCATCTCCAACAAGAGAGAGTCTAACCACCTCCCCTTGACATTCAACGGCATTACCATCGCCGAATCCCCCACCATCAACATTCTGGGGGTCACCACTGACCAGAAACTTAACTGGACCAGCCATATAAATACTATAGCTACCAGAGCAGGTCAGAGGCTGGGTATTCTGCGGCGCGTAACTCACTTCCTGACTCCCCAAAGCCTTTCCACCATCTACAAGGCACAAGTCATGAGTGTGATGGAATACTCTCCACTTGCCTGGATGAGTGCAGCTCCAACAACACTCGAGAAGCTCGACACCATCCAGGAAAAGCAGCCCGCTTGATTGGCACCCCATCCACTACCCTAAACATTCACTCCCTTCACCACTGGCACACCGTGGCTGCAGTGTGTACCATCCACAGGATGCACTGCAGCAACTCGCCAAGGCTTCTTCGACAGCACCTCCCAACTTCGCGACCTCTACCGCCTAGAAGGACAAGAGCAGCAGGCACATGGGAACACCACCTGCACGTTCCCCTCCAAGTCACACACCACCTCGACTTGGAAATATATCGCCGTTCCTTCATCATCGCTGGGTCAAAATCCTGGAACTCCCTTCCTAACAGCACTGTGGGAGAACCGTCACCACACGGACTGCAGCGGTTCAAGAAGGCGGCTCACCACCACCTTCTCAAGGGCAATTAGGGATGGGCAATAAATGCCGGCCTCGCCAGCGACGCCCACATCCCATGCATGAATAAAAAAAATTTGCCTGGGTCAGTTCTGCCAATCTCCTTCATAATCCTGAAAACCTGCGGGGAGGAAAAATCAGATGGAACGTTGGACCGCCCCCTCACACATCTAATGGATGCTGACACAGGCACGATGGGCCAAATACATTCAATGGCAGACCTGGGGCTGGGAAATGGGGACAGAAAGAGGGGAAGGAAAAAAAGAAAGAAAAAGAAAGAACTTGAATTTATATAGCGCCTTTCATGACCTCAGGACGTCCTAAAGGGCTTTACAGCCAATTAAGTACTTTTGAAGTGTAGCCACTGTTGTAATGTAGGAAGCAATCAAAAAAAAGAAAAAAGAAAAATTCCTAAGAAGGCAAAGAAAAAGATGAATTGAAAACATATATTAACAAAAACATTATCCTAATGATGGCTCGTGTGGAGCATAAGCGCCAGCCTAGGCCAGTTGGGCTGAATGGCCTGTTTCTGTGCTGTAGTTTAGATGGAATTTCAATGTAACTAAAATAAATACACTGCCAAATTTCAGAGACAAGAAACACATTTTAGAAAGGTAATCACTTTTACTGTTAAGGACTGTTATTGAGGTTGAATTGCAGAATGAATTAATGAATGAAATGATTGAATGGAGTGTAGTGCAATGATTTGCCGAGGGCTGTTTTTATTCATTGGTTTATGGAAATCCTGATTCAAGCAAACAGCAATTCTTGGCACAACACTTTTGTTTGCTGAGATTGTGCCGTGGATTGAGGGCTTTATTAGAGCAGCTGGGTGGCTTATACGCATTGTACGACAAATGGAGGCATTTGGGTAGGCTGGGTGGGAGGGTCTGGGTGTTTCTGCCTTGAGGGACAGCACCATAAACCATGCTCGACTAGCCCCACTGTGGCCACTGATTGGCACGACAAAAGATCTAACGGCACCAATCAGTGAAGCCTTGCCACCCCCCGCCGTAGTTCTCTCTAATCAATCCCCAAGCCTGTTGAAGCTGAAAGAGACAACCTGTCCCACTCTGGAAGTCCAGACCTTTATGGCAGCAGCCTGAGCATCCATGGGAGAAGAACCAAATGTCTTCAGGGCCTCTGCAGATGTTCCTGGAGTCGCTATATGCTCCATGGTGGACTGCAGCGTTACAAAACAACTGGGAAAGTCTGTGCAATTGTGGCTGGTGAACCCTTTCATCCAAGCTGCCATCAGCAGTCTATTGCTTGGCATGATCCCCAATGCCTCGATGTTCAGAGCCTTCTTCTTTTAAAAGCAGGTTCCTTGAGGCCCAGAACCCAAGGCTGCAGCAGCTGAGGCAGGGCAAAGCAGGTATCTCCTCTTCTTCTGCAACCACCACCTACTCTTCTAGGACCCTGGACTGAATTTCCCCCTCCTTCCCCACCCAGACTGCTAGGAGGAGATATGGGTGTCAGCTGTGGCTCAGTGGTAGCGTTCTTGCCTCTGAGAACACTTGCATGCCCAACAGGCAGGCAGGCTGTGAGGAACGAGATATACAGACAAGGAGAAATGCAAGATGGGGAGCAGAGGATAAAAGAAAGGTATTAAGGGATATGGAACCAAGGTGGTGGATGGAGTTAAGACACTGATCAGCCATGATCTCATTGAATGGTGGAACAAGCTTGGGGGGCTGAATGGCCTCCTCCTGTTCCTATGTTCCTCCTCACTCATGTTGTGCCTCTCCGCAGTGCACTCCCCCCTCTATCTCACTGTCCAGATCTCCCAGTGTGGGTGCATCTGAACCAAGGCTTGGGAGTGAGTAAAAGTGTACACTGTGAAATACTGGTGAGCCCGGAGGTAGAGGGGATTGGCTCGGCTTCTCATAGCACACTAGAGAAAGAGAAGGTCACAGTTATATGCTTATGAGCAGCCTTCAGATACAGCTTTCAGTAGGAGTGAGGTGGTAAAGTACCTCAATATATACTTCACTCCAAGTGAGTGAATGAAGGAACAGAATGAGAAGGGGAAGCAGAAGATGATCACAAACCCTACGGTGACCATTCAGGAGTCCATTCCATGCGTTGATCGCTCTTTGTGTGAAGAAGAACTTCCAGATATCAGACCTAAACTTACCTTTTATTAGCTTGAACCTATGTCACATTGACCTACTCTTGCAATTTAACTTCAAATAATTTTTCAGGATTTACTTTTCCATACCCATAACTATCTTCTATAACTTCATCTCTCTGATGCCTCATTGGACTGAAAAGTCCAATTCCTCCAATCTTTTCTCATAATTCAGGCCCCTGGTGCTGCAAATCAGCCTCGTGCCTCCTCTCTGCACTGCTACCAGTGCTTGAATGTTGTTCTTGTGTCTCGGTGATCAGAACTTGACACAGTGCTCAAGGTGCAGTCATACCATAGCACCATACGGTTGCTGCATGGCTTCCACGGTATAGTCTACGGTATACTACCCTTCCTCTACCTCTCCTTCAATAGCACCATCCAAAAGTGAAGTGCTCACTATTCTCCTTACGTTGTTTTCTCAAGAAGCTTGCTCAGATCCTAATCTTGCCCCTTTGTGCTGCTGCAGGCCTTTAAATCCTGCAGCAAGTCCTGATTTCCCTGCTCACCAAGAGTTGAGCTCCCAATTGCAGAGGAGATCCATGCCTATGTTATAAGGCTGACATTGACGACGCATAATGGGGTCAATTCACTAAAGGTTGGGCTGGTGCTTTGCCTGCAGTGTTATTCCTCCGAAACATTCCAATATGCCGCCCCAATAATTGTATTTAATATTATGAAACACACTGCTTGTCTTTTTCCTGCTCCATGCAGCGTTCGAATACTAAATCTAGAAAGTTCTCTCCACACTTGTCATGTAAGTGAAAATGAAAAGAGTTCTCAGATGTACCATTAATACAGCTCTTGTGGCAAGCAGATAAAGGATCTGCCACATATTTATTACCAAGCAAGTACACACTGCAAGAGATTCTTTCATTGCTACCTGTGCATGAATATTGGATAATGACTATTTCGATAAATACAGGGGAAACTGCATTCTCAGTAGCAATCAGGTAAATCATTGTCTGCTACAGAACCCTATTGTTTTGAACAGGAAGCCTGCTGGGCTGAGTTATAATGTACCAAAACAAGATAATCAGACAAGCTGCACCTTTCATGTAGAACAGCAGTGGGTACAGCCAACAGACCCAGAAGAGCGAGCGAGTCAAGCGTTTGTGGAGCTGTCGAACATCAGGCAGATAGAATCATACAGCATAGAAGGAGGCCATTTGGCCCATCGTGCCTATGCCGGCTCTTTGAAAGAGCTATCCAATTAGTCCCACTCCCCCCTGCCCTTTCTCCATATCCCTGCAAATGTTTCCATTTCCACTATTTATCCATTTACTTTTTAAAAGTTATTATTGAATCTGCTTCCTCCACCCTTTGAGGCAGCGCATTCCAGATCATAACAACTCGCTGCGTAAAAACATTTCTCCTCATCTCCTCTCTGGTTCTTTTGCCAATTATCTTAAATCTGTATCCTCTGGTTACTGACCCTCCTGCCAGTGGAAACAGTTTCTCCTTATTTACTCTATCAAAACCCCTCATAATTTTGAACACCTCTATCAAATCTCTCCTTAATCTTCTCTGTTCTTAAGAGAAAAATCCCAGCTTCTTCAGCCTATCCACATAACTGAGATCCCTCATCCCTGGTACCATTCTGATAAATCTCGTCTGCACCCTCTCCACGTCCTCAACATCCTTCCTAAAGTGTGGTGTCCAGAATTGAACACAATAATCCAGCTGGGGCCTAACCAGTGATTTATAAAGATTTAGCATAACTTCCTTGCTTTTGTACTCTGTGCCTCTGCTTATAAAACCAAGGATTCTGGCTGTGAGACTTTCAGTCACAAGCAGTAATTCGCAGGAGTCATCTCACATTGCAAATTCAAACATGGCTCAAAGTGGCAGGCTGCGTCTCTTCACATGGGCCTCAGGGAATGGCTAAGTGGCACTAATTATATTTCTCGCTCCCCTTCTTTTATGCTCTGCTCCCTGTCTTTCATTTATTTTTCTCTCTTTCTCTGTAAGTCTCTTTCCTCACAGCCTACCTGCCTATTGGTCCATGCAAGATTTCTCTCTTACTGTCTCTTACTGGGGGAGATAATCGGGCTAGCTCTTACTGACATGGCTATCCCAGCATTCATAATGGTAGTGAAAGCCCTCCATTTAAAACTGCAAGTCCAATACGTTTAATACAAGGCTTTCACTATTGCTGTGAATGCTGGGATAGTGCTACTTCCATGGTGATCTCTTGGTTCCTCTTGCTGTCTGACAGAAGATCAGACGATTGCAATCTCTCCCTTTAGATCCTCACCATGTGTGAGAGAGCTGGTAGTCCTCAGTGTTCAAGGCCTGTCTTTTTTTTGCACACCAGCCATTCATTCGACCTGTGCCATCTCTGACTGAGTGTGTCAATTCAGCACTAAATTAGTGCCAAATTCCGATTGGTTCTGTGGGGAGAACTCATGCTTGCCGGGATCTGGGTTGAGAGTGTCTCAAACTCATTTTAATTAGGATGTTCAGTCCTGGCAGAAAGAGAATACTTTGATCTCATCAATCTGGGTTGGAATCAGAAACAGGTCTCCATCGCCTGTACCCCTGTGTTAGTACAGTCCAAGAGCTTCCTGTACACATAACCATTCAGCCGGTGCCCTGCAGCAGTACAATCCGAGTCACCTCGAACTGAAGTGCATAGAGGGAGTTTTCTCGAAGTACTGACAGTCAATTTCTGTTCCAATGGCAGTACAATGGCAGTACACCAGCCTGTGCCACAGGCAATATGTCCATAGACATCGCACCATTCCAAAAACAGAAAAATAGAAATCAGAAAATAAACAGACAGTAGTTCTTGGTTCTCATGCTTTATAATGTCATCTGAATCCCTCAATTAGATTATAGCCATGTAATCACTCCCTGGGTCCATTACTCTATTTATATATTTAATGTTACATTGATTTTTTCCTCGGTATGTGAACTCACTTATGAGTGTTTTTTTTTTACTTCTGTTGATTGCTTCTCATTCATTCAAAGATTCATGTCTAAATTTATCAGCGCAATTATTCACTGAAGTTTTATACATTTACTGCAACATGTAGCCACTCGCTCCATTGCTTTTTATGTACTTATGGATTTCTTCATATAATTAAACCTTCCTGCCAAGGAGAGAGGTTTTACTGTGATGGAAAAAGGTAAGATTCTGCTCGTGGGAAAAATTAAAAGCTATCGTACCTGCTGGTTGATGTTTTTGACTGGCCCCCCAGGACATTGCTGCAGGAGTTCCTCAGGGCAGTGTCCTAGGCCCAACCATCTTCAGCTGCTTCATCAATGACCTTCCCTCCATCATAAGGTCAGAAATGGGGATGTTCGCTGATGACTGCACAGTGTTCAGTTCCATTCGCAACCCCTCAAATAATGAAGCAGTCCGAGCCCGCATGCAGCAAGACCTGGACAACATCCAGGCTTGGGCTGATAAGTGGCAAGTAACATTTGCGCCAGACAAGTGCCAGGCAATGACCATCTCCAACAAGAGAGAGTCTAACCACCTCCCCTTGACATTCAACGGCATTACCGTCGCCAAATCCCCCACAATCAACATCCTGGGGGTCACCATTGACCAGAAACTTAACTGGACCAGCCATATAAATACTGTGGCTACGAGAGCAGGTCAGAGGCTGGGTATTCTGCGGCGAGTGACTCACCTCCTGACTCCCCAAAGCCTTTCCACCATCTACAAGGCACAAGTCAGGAGTGTGATGGAATACTCTCCACTTGCCTGGATGAGTGCAGCTCCAACAACACTCAAGAAGCTCGACACCATCCAAGATAAAGCAGCCCGCTTGATTGGCACCCCATCCACCACCCTAAACATTCACTCCCTTCACCACCGGCGTACTGTGGCTGCAGTGTGCACCATCCACAGGATGCACTGCAGCAACTCGCCATGGCTTCTTCGACAGCACCTCCCAAACCCGCGACCTCTACCACCTAGAAGGACAAGAGCAGCAGGCACATGGGAACAACACCACCTATACGTTCCCCTCCAAGTCACACACCATCCCGACTTGGAAATATATCGCCGTTCCTTCATTGTCGCTGGGTCAAAATCCTGGAACTCCCTTCCTAACAGCACTGTGGGAGAACCGTCACCACACGGACTGCAGCGGTTCAAGAAGGCGGCTCACCACCACCTTCTCAAGGGCAATTAGGGATAGGCAATAAATGCTGGCCTCGCCAGCGACGCCCACATCCCATGAACGAATTAAAAAAAAGTAGTTAGCTGTGGCTCAGTGGGTAGCACTCTCAATTCTGACTCAGAAGGTTGTGGGTTCAAGTCTCTCACTCCAGAGACTTGAGCACATAATCCAGGCTGACACTCCTGGTGCAGTACTGAGGGAGTGCTGCACTGTCAGAGGTGCCATCTTTTGGATGCCCTGTCTGCCCTCTCAGGTGGACGTAAAAGATCCTGTGACACTATTTCATAGAAGAGCAGGGGAATTCTCCCCAATGTCCTGGCCAATATTTATTCTCAACCAACATCACTAAAAAACAAATAATCTCCTTGCTGCTTGTGGGATCTTGCTGTGCGCAATTCTTGGCCGCGTTTCCTACAACAGTGACTTCACTTCAAAAGTATTTCATTGGATGTAAAGCTCTTTGGGATGTGCTGAGTTTGTGAAAGGCACTATATAAATGCAAGTCTTTCTTTTTTAATATTTATATCTAATAAAAGGAAAGAACAGTAATTTATCAAACTGCAATCTATCCCAATATTTATGAGAAATTATTGGTTTCATGTATTTGATGAGTTCCATGGGAGGTTAGGATTATGTGGCCTTTTATTCAGGCTTCTGTAGCAGAGCTGAACAGGTTTCCATTTCTGAAAAGAAGATCTATAGGGGACATGATCCAGGCCTTCAAAAGAGTCGCAGATGATATCAAAGTAAGTAGGTTACTTGATTTAGACTAGAAACTAGAGGACACAAAGTTAAAACTGATATACCTCCAGCAAGACAAGTGGAGAGGTTGATTTTCCTGACCTTTGCCCCCCCCCAGGGAACACCCATTTCCCAGGTTCAAAGGTCAGGATAAAAGGGGCGTTGATTAACTTTGGGTAACAGGAAATATTTATGTCGAACTTTCAGGAGATTGAACGGGTAGGCCTGGGTCTATGATATGGTATGGATGGAGCAGGCTTGATGGGCTAAATGGTCTTTTCTTGTTCCATAATTTCTTATGTTGCTATGAACTGCATGGTTTACAATAAGGTTTTCAGCCCGTTGGGATAGTTGATTTTCACACAGCTCAGTAGATTTTACTATGAGTTAAGAAGAATGTTTTTTCTTTTTTTCTCTTTACATAGGGCATGGAACTAAAACTTGTAACTCAGTGACACAATATGTTCTATTTTGGACCAAGATTGTCTCATGAATTTAATATTTTTAATCCTACACTGAGAGGAACTTTCAAAATGGCACCCACTCAATCCTAGGGTGGGCCGAGAGCTCAATGCAAGTTGTATTCAAGCCTTCACGCCCGCACATATTTATAATGGTCCTCATTACAGGAACACATTCTTTTTCAGTTATCTTAAAAAAAATCAAGCTGCTGAATGGTGTAATTGGAATATTAAGCAAGGAATTATGATTAGAGTATAGATGTATTATTTAGGCTGAGGGGTGACCTAATAGAGGTCTTTAAAATTATGAAGGGGTTGGATAAGATGAATTATGAAGGGGTAGAGAAGATGTTTCCACTTGTGGGGGAGTCCAAGACTAGAGGACATAAATATAAGATATTCACTAATAAATCCAATAGGGAATTCAGAAGAAACTTCTTTACCCGGAGAGTGGTTAGAATGTGGAACTCGCTATCGCATAGAGTAGTTGAGGCAAATAGCATAGGTGTATTTAAGGGGAAGCTGGATAAACACGAGGTAGAAAGGGATAGAAGGATATGCTGATAGGGTTAGATGATGTAAGATGGGAGGAAGCTCATGTGGAGCATAAACACTGGCACAGCCCAGTTCTTATGCTGTAAAATTCCATGTAATTCTATGGAATATTTTAGTTTTACTCCCGTTCAATTTTCCTGAATTCACAACTCACACTTATAATGGTTCTCAGGTGTCATCAGGCTCTACCACGACCAAAAGAGGGCTTGAGCTTTAGACTTCTGCAGCCCACTCTATTGTTGTGCTGACAGGTTGAACACCCCTTTAGTGTGCAGCTCTGATGTATCACTGCACTACCATAGGAAATTAATCTTTTAGCTCACATATGGCTTTCAATGAGTCTCCTTTCTGTGTACTCCATTTGTAATATGGTATACTGTAACTTCACTTCTGAGTTATCTGGATTTCCTCATTCACTGAATAGCCCCTCTATGTCCTTCCTTTACAGTGAGTTGTATATCAGCGACGTGCAACCTTTTGGAATTGGTGGCAAGATACATGTGTCAAAACCAGTGGGCTGCATTCGATCACACAATACTGCAAGCCCCCATATATTAAAAAGTGAGACACCAATCTTCCTTTCCACTCATCCTCCTTATCCCCCACCTTCCTATTCCTCTGAAGCCTGGTTCTTTCTCTCCTCTTGCCTCTGAGACAGAAGGTCATGTGTTCAGGTCCCATTCCAGAGACTTGAGCACATAACCTTGGCTGACACTCCCAGTGCAGTACTGAGGGAGTGTTGCACCGTTGGAGGTGCTGTCTTTCAGATGAGACATTAAACCGAGGCCCCCTCTCTGGTGGACATAAAAGATCGCATCGCATTAATTCAAAGAAGGGCAGGGGAATTCTCCCCAGCATCCTGGCTGATATTTATCCCTCAACCAACATCACTAAATAAAAAACAGATTATCTGATCATTACCCATATTGCTGTTTGTGGGACCTTGCTCTGTGCAAATTGGCTGCCGCATTTCTTACATTACAGCCGTGACTACACTTCAAAAATACTTCATTGGCTGTAAAGCACTTTTGGATGTTGAGAGGTAGTGAAAGGTGCCATATAAATACAAATATTTATTTTCTTTTCTCTTCTCTTATTCTTTCTCTATCTTCCTAGCCACCCCTCCCCCTTTCCTTTTTTGGTCATCTCTCTTTTCATCTGACCCCTTTCCCTTTCATTCTTTATCTCTGCTCTACTTCTCTCTCTCCCTCCTCTGCTTCTCTCTCTTTCTTTCCCACTCTCTGCTTCTCTCGCGCTCTCTCCCCCCCCACTCCCCCACCCTCGCCCTCCTTTCACACCACAACACATCTTCACAAAGATTCCATTAATTTCAATAACATAATTCCCGAGTCCAAAGACATTTGCTCTATGACCACAGGAGGTGGGAGAGATCTGGTTTTGGGGTCAGTAAAGCAACACAGGGTGTGGGGAGAAGACTCCAGCTCTTTAAAGCTTGCTGGACCTAAAGGACTGGTAAAAGCCGCTTCCCAGTTGGTCAAAATCCACTCATCTCCAATTCATTGAAGAATAATTTCAAAATCAATGCGGAAAGGGAAAAGCTTTCGTGTCATAGACACAGTTGGTATGTTTTTCTTGGCTTTCCTCAGCTAAAGTTATTTACACTACACTATTCACTGCTGGACTTCAGAGAGTGAACACTGCAAGGCAAAGAATCCAAGACCAACTAGATGAAAGAACCAGTGTGCCTTTATCTTCAATAAAACAAGCTGCTTTCTTCATATTAAAATCCTACATGTAGCTTTGTGCTGCAGGAGCTACTTCACTCTCTCAACGAAAGTCTTCATTCTTCCTTCAACAAATGCTCCCTTTGCTCTTTGACCTCTTCAAACCAAGCCAACATGGTTGATATCTGTCATGGTTCATCCAACTCTCCTGCAGAAGTTCAGCTTCCATGTGAACTGGCATGGGCTGACATGGGTTGACATGGGTTGACATGGGCTGACATGGACTGACGTGGGATGATGGATTGACATGGACTAGCATGGGCTGACATGGGTTGACATGGACTGGCATGGGCTGACATGGGCTGATGGATTGACATGGACTAGCATGGGTTGAAATGGACTGGCATAGGTTGACATGGGCTGGCATGGGTTGATATGGACTGGCATGGGTTGATATGGGCTGACATGGGTTGACACAGGTTGACATGGACTGGCATGGACTGATATGGGCTGACATGAATTGACGGTGCCGTTCCACTCCTGAGTGTGTCTCTTTTAAACCAACAGTGCTGGCTCAGGCGAAAGCGCACCTCCACGTGGGTAAATGTCAGTTATATTTAATTATATGAATGCTTTACCCAGAGTTTACCCAACAGTGACTACACTTCAAAAGTACTTCATTGGCTGTAAAGCGCTTTGGGACGTCCTGAGGCTGTGAAAAGCTGTAGAAATGTAAGTCTGTCTTTCTTATTTTCTACTGCAAAAGGAACATAACATAAATGTCAACTTTGCAACACAGAACGGCCTCCTAATATATCAACTTGGCAACAGAAATGACATCTTATTACAATATGATTTGAGTAAAAGATCCTCATTATAAACTGCTCTTGGACCAGACTACTTGCCCCAATTCTTTCATTCTCCACTAACCCTCTAATAGAAGGCAAACTATTGAACCAAGACTTTGGCACCATTACTGCAATTCACTCCACTGTCAGGAAGGCACCGTGCTGTGGGTGAGAGAAAAGATATTAGATTGCTCTCCTCCTGAGGTGAGAGGATGTAAGAAAATTGCAAAGAATCCTGCTTAACAGCCAAGAGAACTAATAAACTCATTGTAAGTATGGCTAAACGCCAAACCCTGGGCCTGGGGAAGGGGCAGAGGGAGGGGGCAATTCAAATCCTATCTGTCTCTTTTGAAAAATACATTGCGCTGTCTTTTAGCTAATGATTTGACACTGGAATGGGAGAATTGATTGAATCCCCTTTCCCCTTGTGCTGGTGGATTCAAACATTAGACAGTGCTGTGCTGTGAAGCATGAGTGCAGAGTCATTGCTGCTGGGTATGTGTCTCGATACTCATTGTTCAAACATCGTCTCCTGGTTTTGAATCCGTTCCCTGGTGAAGCTCAGTGTAACGATTAAGCACTTTCATGCTGGCCTCTTATGACTGTTCCTGAACTTCGCTCAGCTCCAGTCTCTGACTCACTTTGAGCTGACAGCTCATGGTTCATGTTGGCTGAGCTGGTTTCTCCTCTATTTACCTTCAATGAAATCTGAAACCATTGCCCTTTAGCAGTGTACTGAACCTTACAGTACAATTGCTTTTCGCTACTTCCACACACTTAACAGTAATCTTTTCAACTTTTGTAGGGAAGCGAAGTGGATTTTTTGCTTATTGAAGAAGAATGGAACTCTTCCACCTTTTGCATCTATCACCCAATCCCTGACTGGGGATAGCACGGGTTAAATGCAGGGTATAGCACGGGTTAGATGTATGGTATAGCACGGGTTAAATGCAGGGTATAACACGGGTTAAATGCAGGGTATAGCACGGGTTAGATGTATGGTATAGCACGGGTTAAATGCAGGGTATAACACGGGTTAAATGCAGGGTATAGCACGGGTTAGATGTATGGTATAGCACAGGTTAAATGCAGGGTATAGCACGGGTTAGATGTAGTGTATAGTACAGGTTAGATGTAGGGTATAACATGGGTTAGACACAGGGTATAGCACAGGTTAGATGTAGGGTATAGCATGGGTTAGATATAGGGTACAGCAAGGGTTAGACACAGGGTTTAGCACAGGTTAGATGCAGGGTATAGCACAGGTTAGATGTAGGGTATAACACGGGTTAGATGCAGGGGATATCATGGGTTAGACACAGGGTATAGCATAGGTTAGACACAGGGTATGGCATAGGTTAGACGCAGGGTATAGCATAGGTTAGATGCAGGGTATAGCATGGGTTAGACACAGGGTATAGCACGGATTAGATGCAGGATGTAGCATGGGTTAGACACAGGGTATAGCATGGGTTAGACATAGGGTATAGCATGGATTAGACAAAGGTTATAGCATGGATTAGATGTAGGGTATAGCATGGGTTAGATGTTAGATGCAGGGTATAGCATGGGTTAGACACAGGGTATAGCACAGGTTAGACGCAGGGTATAGCATGGGTTAGACGCAGGGTATAGCATGGGTTAGACATAGGGTATAGCATGGGTTAGACACAGGGTATAGCATGGGTTTGTAAGGGGTTTTTACTGTTTCTCGGGCTTATTATAGGTCAGCCAGTTATGATTTCCTGAGCTGCCCTGCCCGCTGTGCGGTTGCGAATCGCTTACCCCTTCCTGATTCTGAGCTGAGGACTTATCGGGCGGTAACAAAGACAGACCAACAGACCAGTGGATTGGTACAAGGAAAACCAATGTTTATTGATAAGAAAACTGAAACTACAAGGTAAACAGTATTATACAGAAGATAAAAAAAGAAAATCGCTATGGATGCAATACAGTCTTACACTTAACGGGGTGGAAGAAAACGGACACATCGAGGGAAAATTCTAAAATCACAATTTTAGCAATACCCCTTTAACCCCCACCCTTACATTAGCTAGGTTGTCTTGTGGCGGCCAGAAAATTAATGCTCACCGGTGAAAACAGATGAAAAGGCCTGGCCCCGGTGCTCTGCTGCTGCCGTCGACATGTGGTTGCGAGGTTTACTGGCTGGCCTTCCTTCTTAGTTGCTAGTAAGCAGACAGGACACCGGGCCATGAGGCGAAGAGAGAAGAGAGCGAGAGATACTGGGCAAGCCCCAGTTATACCCTCCTGGTAACAGGTTTTTTTCGTACCTCATCAGCTTGCTTCATTGTTCGATTTAAGCACGAAAACGTAAGACAAAGGACCCCAATCTCTGGCCCATTTACATAAATGGCCGGTTCCTGTACTGATCTGTTCCATAACTGTTTTCCATTGTTCCGAATGTACCTTGATGGTTCACCTTTTGGGATTTATCCTGCTCGAGTATACCTTTTAATTGAAGTGAAATTGGTGGGATTCATTTAATTTGAATTAATTAGTTAAAGGGTAAGTCATGTCAGGACAGCCCAGCCCCGTGTTATGCTCTTCCTGCTCTATATGGGAAATCAGGGACCCTTCCGGTGTCCCTGACGACCATGTGTGCGGGAAATGTATCCAGCTGCAGCTACTGACAAACCGCATTGCGGCGCTGGAGCTGCGGATGGATTCATTAAGGAGCATTCGCGATGCTGAGAACGTCGTGGATAGCACGTTTAGTGAGATGGTCACACCGCAGGTAAAGGTTGTACAGGCAGGAAGTAATTGGGTGACCACCAGGCAGAGTAAGAGGAGCAGGCAGGCAGTGCAGGGGTCCCCTGTGGCCGTTCCCCTCTCAAACAAATATACCACTTTGGATATTGTTGAGGGGGATGACTTATCAGGGGAAGGCAGCAACAGCCAACTTCCTGGCACCAGGGGTAGCTCTGCTGCACAGGCTGGGAGGAAAAAGAGTGGAAGAGCTATAGTGGTAGGGGATTCTATCGTAAGGGGAACAGACAGGCGTTTCTGTGGCCGTAAACGTGACTCCAGGATGGTTTGTTGCCTCCCTGGTGCCAGGGTCATGGATGTCACTGAGCGGCTACAGGGCATTCTCAAGGGGGAGGGTGAGCAGGCAGAGGTCGTGGTCCACATTGGGACCAACGACATAGGTAGGAAGGGAGATGAGGTCCTGCATCAAGAATTTAGGGAGCTAGGTAGCAGATTAAAGAGCAGGACCTCAAAGGTTGTAATCTCTGGATTACTCCCAGTGCCACGGGCTAGTGAGTATAGAAATAGGAGGATAGAACAGATGAATGCGTGGCTAAAGAGTTGGTGCAGGAGGGAGGGTTTCAGTTTCCTGGATCACTGGGCCTGCTTCTGGGGAAGGTGGGACTTGTGCAAGTTGGACGGGTTGCACCTGAACCAGAGTGGGACAAATATCCTTGCGGGGAGGTTTGCTAGCACTGTTGGGGGGGGCTTAAACTAACTTGGCAGGGGGATGGGATACAGAGTGGAGCTACAATAGGGGATGATGTGCAGCCAAATATAGAGAAAAAAAAAGTCAGCTTGGAAGACAGGGCAAATATGTGAGGGCAAGGCTGGATGGCATCTATTTTAATGCAAGGAGTCTTGCGAATAAGGTGGATGAACTGAAGGTGTTGATAAACACATGGGAGTATGATATTGTTGCTGTCACAGAGACATGGTTGAGGGAGGGGCAAGACTGGCAGCTCAATATTCCAGGGTACAGAATCTTCAGGCGAGACAGAGGGGGAGGTATAAGAGGAGGGGGGGTCGCAATATTAATTAAAGAATCAATTACTGCCATAAGGAGGGATGATATATTAGCAGGTTCCTCTAATGAGGCCATATGGGTGGAGCTTAAAAACAAAAAGGGGGAAAGCACTTTGATGGGAGTGTACTATAGGCCCCCAAACAGTCAGGGGGAGATAGAGGAACAGATATGTAGGCAAATCTCAGAAAATTGTGCAAATAATAGGGTAATAATAGTGGGGGATTTCAACTTCCCCAATATTAACTGGGATACTCAGAGTGTAAAAGGCTTAGAGGGTACAAAATTCTTAACGTGCATCCAGGAGAGCTTTTTGAGCCAGCATGTAGAAAGTCCTACAAGAGAGGGGGCGGTACTGGACCTAATTCTAGGGAATGTGGCCGGCCAAGTGGAAGAAGTGCTAGTAGGTGAGCACTTTGGTGACAGTGACCATAATTCGGTGAGATTTAAGGTGGTCATGGAAAAGGACAGGGAGGGGCCAGAAATAAAGGTTCTAAATTGGGGGAAGGCCGATTTTAATAGGATAATGCAGGATCTGGCCAAAATGGACTGGGATCAGCTGCTTGTAGGAAAATCCGCATCGGAGCAATGGGAGTCTTTCAGAAGGGAGATTGAGACCATGCAATGGCAACATGTTCCCGTAAAGGTCAAGGGTGGTTCCAAGAACTCCAGGGAACCTTGGATGTCAGGGGATATACGAGAATGGATTAGGAAAAAAAGGAGGGCTTTTGGCAGATACAAAAGGCTAAAGACGGAGGAAGCCCTAGAGGAGTACAAAAAGTGCAGGGGGATACTTAAAAAAGAAATTAGGAGATCAAGGAGGGGCCATGAAATAACACTGGCGAGCAAAATAAAGGAAAATCCTAAGATGTTTTATAAGTATATTAAGGGTAAGAGGATGACTAGGGAAAAAATAGGGCCCATTAGGGACAAAAATGGCAATCTGTGTGTGGAGCCGGCAGATGTAGGAGGGGTTCTAAATGAATTTTTTGCATCTGTTTTCACTATGGAGAAGGACGATGTAGACATAGAAATACGGCAGGGGGACTGTGATATACTCGAACATATTAACATCGGGCGGGAGGAGGTATTGGCGGTTTTAGCAGGCCTAAAAATGGATAAATCCCCAGGCCCGGACGAAATGTATCCCAGGCTACTGTGTGAGGCAAAGGAGGAGATTGCGGGGGCTCTAACACATATATTCAGAACCTCTCTGGCCACAGGGGATGTGCCAGAGGACTGGAGAACCGCTAATGTAGTACCATTATTCAAGAAGGGGAGTAAGGAAAAACTGGGGAACTACAGGCCAGTGAGCCTAACACCAGTGGTAGAAAAATTATTGGAAAAAGTTCTGAAGGACAAAATTAGTCTCCACTTGGAGAAGCAAGGATTAATCAGGGATAGTCAACATGGCTTTGTCAAGGGAAGATCATGTCTGACTAATTTGATTGAATTTTTTGAGGGGGTGACTAGGCGTGTGGATGAGGGTAACGCAGTGGATGTGGTATACATGGATTTCAGTAAGGCCTTCGATAAAGTCCCGCACAGGAGACTGGTCAAGAAGGTACGAGCCCATGGAATCCAGGGTGCCTTGGCACTTTGGATACAAAACTGGCTTAGTGGCAGAAGGCAGAGGGTGATGGTCGAAGGTTGTTTTTGTGACTGGAAGCCTGTGGCCAGTGGGGTACCACAGGGATAGGTGCTGGGTCCCTTGCTGTTTGTGGTCTACATTAACGACTTGGATATGAATGTAAAAGGTATGATCAGTAAGTTCGCTGATGATACAAAAATTGGTTGGGTGGTAAATAGCGAGGAGGATAGCCTCAGTCTGCAGGACGATATAGATGGGTTGGTCAGATGGGCGGAACAGTGGCAAATGGAATTTAACCCGGAAAAGTGCGAGGTGATGCACTTTGGAGGGACTAACAAGGCAAGGGAATACACAATGAATGGGAGGACCCTAGGCAAGACAGAGGGTCAGAGGGATCTTGGTGTGCAAGTTCACAGATCCCTGAAGGCGGCGGAACAGGTAGATAAGGTGGTAAAGAAGGCATATGGGATACTTGCCTTTATTAGCCGAGGCATAGAATATAAGAGCAAGGAGGTTATGATGGAGCTGTATAAAACACTGGTTAGGCCACAGCTGGAGTACTGTGTGCAGTTCTGGTCGCCACACTACAGGAAGGATGTGATCGCTTTGGAGAGGGTGCAGAGGAGATTCACCAGGATGTTACCAGGGCTGGAGCGCTTCAGCTATGAAGAGAGACTGGGAAGATTGGGTTTGTTTTCCTTGGAGCAGAGGAGGCTGAGGGGGGACATGATTGAGGTGTACAAAATTATGAGGGGCACAGATAGGATGGATACTAAGGAGCTTTTTCCCTTCGTTGAGGGTTCTATAACAAGGGGGCATAGATTCAAGGTAAAAGGCGGGAGGTTTAGAGGGGATTTGAGAAAGAACTTTTTCACCCAGAGGGTGGTTGGAGTCTGGAACTCACTGCCTGAAAGGGTTGTGGAGGCAGGAACCCTCACAACATTCAAGAAGCATTTGGATGAGCACTTGAAATGCCATAGCATACAAGGCTACGGACCAAATGCTGGAATATGGGATTAGATTAGACAGGGCTTGATGGCCGGCGCGGACACGATGGGCCGAAGGGCCTTTATCCGTGCTGTATAACTCTATGACTCCATGAATTTTGATGTGTAGGCCGGCCATGTTGATGGCTTGCCTCAGGGCTTGAATACAACTGCATTGTTCAAGGAAACCTGTCTGAAAAACGAAGCCTGCCATGTGTTTGACCGCAGCCATTTTGAAAGACCCTGGATTTTTTTAAAACACAGTCACACCAGGGTTTCTTTAATAACTTCAATAAATCTTCGGGTGGGGGGGGGGGAACCATGTGAAATTTTGCGAATCCCTTCGGGTTAGATGCAGGGTATAGCATGGGCTAGACACAGGGTATAGCACGGGTTAGACGCAGGGTATAGCACGGGTTAGACGCAGGGTATAGCATGGGCTAGACACAGGGTATAGCACGGGTTAGATGCAGGGTATAACATGGGTTAGACACAGGGTATAGCACGGGTTAGATGCAGGGTATAACACGGGTTAGACGCAGGGTATAGCACGGGTTAGACACAGGGTATAGCACGGGTTAGATGCAGGGTATAACATGGGTTAGACACAGGGTATAGCACGGGTTAGACGCAGGGTATAGCACGGGTTAGATGCAGGGTATAACATGGGTTAGACACAGGGTATAGCATGGGTTAGACGCAGGGTATAGCATGGGTTAGATGCAGGGTATAGCATGGGTTAGATGCAGGGTATAGCATGGGTTAGATGCAGGGTATAGCATGGGTTAGATGCAGGGTATAGCATGGGTTAGACACAGGGTATAGCACGGGTTAGACACAGGGTATAGCATGGGTTAGACACAGGGTATAGCACGGGTTAGACGCAGGGTATAGCACGGGTTAGATGCAGGGTATAGCACGGGTTAGACACAGGGTATAGCACGGGTTAGACGCAGGGTATAGCACGGGTTAGATGCAGGGTATAACATGGGTTAGACGCAGGGTATAGCACGGGTTGGACACAGGGTATAGCACGGGTTAGATGCAGGGTATAACATGGGTTAGACACAGGGTATAGCACGGGTTAGACGCAGGGTATAGCACGGGTTAGAAGCAGGGTATAACATGGGTTAGACACAGGGTATAGCATGGGTTAGACGCAGGGTATAGCATGGGTTAGATGCAGGGTATAGCATGGGTTAGATGCAGGGTATAGCATGGGTTAGATGCAGGGTATAGCATGGGTTAGACACAGGGTATAGCACGGGTTAGATGCAGGGTATAGCACGGGTTAGACGCAGGGTATAACATGGGTTAGACACAGGGTATAGCGTGGGTTAGACACAGGGTATAGCATAGGTTAGACACAGGGTATAGCACGGGTTAGACACAGGGTATAGCACGGGTTAGACACAGGGTATAGCACGGGTTAGATGCAGGGTATAGCATGGGTTAGATGCAGGGTATAGCATGGGATATACACAGGGTATAGCACGGGTTCGATGCAGGGTATAGCATGGGTTAGATGCAGGGTATAGCATGGGATATACACAGGGTATAGCACGGGTTAGATGCAGGGTATAGCATGGGTTAGATGCAGGGTATAGCATGGGTTAGACACAGGGTATAGCACGGGTTAGATGCAGGGTATAGCATGGGTTAGATGCAGGGTATAGCATGGGTTAGACGCAGGGTATAGCATGGGTTAGACGCAGGGTATAGCATGGGTTAGACGCAGGGTATAGCATGGGTTAGACGCAGGGTATAGCATGGGTTAGACGCAGGGTATAGCACGGGTTAGATGCAGGGTATAGCACGGGTTAGACACAGGCTATAGCATGGGTTAGACACAGGGTATAGCACGGGTTAGACGCAGGGTATAGCACGGGTTAGATGCAGGGTATAGCATGGGTTAGATGCAGGGTATAGCACGGGTTAGATGCAGGGTATAGCACGGGTTAGACACAGGCTGTAGCATGGGTTAGACACAGGGTATAGCACGGGTTAGACGCAGGGTATAGCACGGGTTAGACGCAGGGTATAGCATGGGTTAGACACAGGGTATAGCACGGGTTAGATGCAGGGTATAACATTTACTCTCTTGCAACAATCTCTTGTAAGTCAAACCTCAAGTCCTGAGGTCGTGAAAGGAGCTATATAAATGCAAATGTTTCCTTTCTTTCTTTCATTACTCCACCCCCTTCCTCACTTGTAAAAGGTCAGAGGAAAGTCACAAAAAGCCTTGACAGAAAAAACTAAGAAACTCTGGGGACAACTATAGAACAAACAAAAAAACCCCAAAATCAGCCGAAGCCCAAGCCGTGATCAATGCTGTATTTCAGCGTCAAATGTGAACATGGTCAGACCGAAATCACAGTGATTTGAAACTTAATCAGGAGTCCGACAGAGGTCAGAAATCATCCAATTTGTACGAATTGCTTTAGTTACACAAATTGGGCAATATGTGTGTCGTGCAGGGACTCCCCTCTAATCTCAGCTCAGCCCAGGTTATTGCTGCAGAACTCACACGGAATAAGTGGCTTTTCTTACTCAAGGACCCATCAGCCACAGCACATATTAAAAGGGACCGAAACACAGCCCCTCACATCCAGAGCCTGATGTGAATGGTCAGACTTACTCCTGTGTATATTCACGTGAAGAGGTGTCAGGAAAAAGTAGGGTAAGTATTAAAAACCCTTCACAGTTCACACTGACTCTGTGTGAGAGAGAGAGAGAGAGAGAGCATGCTACGCACCAACAGAGTGCTACACACCGACAGAGAGAGAGAGAGAGAGCATGCTACGCACAAACAGAGTGCTACACACTGACAGAGAGAGAGAGCATGCTATGCACCAACAGAGTGCGACACACTGACAGAGAGAGAGCGAGAGAGAGAGAGAGCATGCTACGCACAAACAGAGTGCTACACACTGACAGAGAGAGAGGGAGAGAGAGAGCATACTATGGACCAACAGAGTGCGACACACTGACAGGGAGAGAGGGAGAGAGAGAGCATGCTTTGGACCAACAGAGTGCTGCACACTGACAGAGAGAGAGAGAGAGAGAGCATACTATGGACCAACAGAGTGCTACACACTGACAGAGAGAGAGAGAGAGAGAGCATGCTACGCACAAACAGAGTGCAACACACTGACAGAGAGAGAGGGAGAGAGAGAGAGAGAGCATACTATGGACCAACAGAGTGCTACACACTGACAGAGGGAGAGAGAGAGAGAGTACAATGGACAAACAGAGTGCTACACCCTGACAGAGAAAGAGAGAGAGAGAGAGAGCATACTATGGACCAGCAGAGTGCTACACACTGACAGAGAGAGAGGGAGAGAGAGAGCATACCATGGACCAACAGAGTGCTACACACTGACAGAGAGAGAGCGAGAGAGAGAGAGAGAGAGAGCATGCTACGCACAAACAGAGTGCTACACACTGACAGAGAGAGAGAGAGAGAGAGAGCAGACTATGGACCAACAGATTGCTACTCAATGACAGAGAGAGAGAGAAAGAGAGCATACTATGGACCAACAGAGTGCTACACACTGACAGAGAGAGAGGGAGAGAGAGAGAGCATACTATGGACCAGCAGAGTGCTACACACTGACAGAAAGAGAGGGAGAGAGAGAGAGAGTATACTATGGACCAGCAGAGTGCTACACACTGACAGAGAGAGAGGGAGAGAGAGAGAGAGCAGGCTACGCACCAAAAGAGTGCGACACACAGACAGAGAGAGAGGGAGAGAGAGAGCATACTATGGACCAACAGAGTGCTACACACTGACAGAGAGAGAGGGAGAGAGAGAGAGCATACTATGGACCAGCAGAGTGCTACACACTGACAGAGAGAGAGGGAGAGAGAGAGAGAGCAGGCTACGCACCAAAAGAGTGCGACACACAGAGAGAGAGGGAGAGAGACAGCATACTATGGGCCAACAGAGTGCTGCACACTGGCAGAGAGAGAGAGAGAGAGAGCATACAATGGACCAACAGAGTGCTGCACACTGGCAGACAGAGAGAGAGAGAGAGCATACTATGGACCAACAGAGTGCTGCACACTGGCAGAGAGAGAGGGAGAGAGAGAGAGAGCATACTACGCACCAACAGAGTGCTACACACTGACAGAGAGAGAGGGAGAGAGAGAGAGAGCATACGATGCACCAACAGAGTGCTACACACTGACGGAGAGACAGGGAGAGGGAGAGAGAGAGAGAGAGAGCATACTATGGACCAACAGAGTGCGACACACTGACAGAGAGAGAGAGCATACTACGCACCAACAGAGTGCTACACACTGACAGAGAGGGAGAGAGAGAGAGAGCATACTACGCACCAATAGAGTTCTGCACACTGACAGAGAGAGAGAGAGCGAGAGAGCATACTATGGACCAACAGAGTGCTACACACTGACAGAGAGAGAGGGAGAGAGAGAGAGCATACTATGCACCAACAGAGTGCTACACACTGACAGAGAGAGAGCGGGAGAGAGAGAGAGAGCATATTATGGACCAACAGAGTGCTGCACACTGACAGAGAGAGAGAGAGAGAGAGAGAGCATACTATGGACCAACAGAGTGCTACACACTGACAGAGAGAGAGAGAGAGAGCATGCTACGCACCAACAGAGTGCAACACACTGACAGAGAGAGAGGGAGAGAGAGAGAGAGCATACTATGGACCAACAGAGTGCTGCACACTGACAGAGAGAGAGAGAGAGAGAGCATGCTATGCACCAACAGATTGCTACTCAATGACAGAGAGAGACAGAGCATACTATGGACCAACAGAGTGCTACACACTGACAGAGGGAGAGAGAGAGAGAGTACAATGGACAAACAGAGTGCTACACACTGACAGAGAGAGAGGGAGAGAGAGAGAGCATACTATGGACCAGCAGAGTGCTACACACTGACAGAGAGAGAGGGAGAGAGAGAGAGCATACTATGGACCAACAGATTGCTACTCAATGACAGAGAGAGAGAGAGAGAGCATACTATGGACCAGCAGAGTGCTACACACTGACAGAGAGAGAGGGAGAGAGAGAGAGAGCAGGCTACGCACCAAAAGAGTGCGACACACAGACAGAGAGAGAGGGAGAGAGAGAGCATACTATGGACCAACAGAGTGCTACACACTGACAGAGAGAGAGGGAGAGAGAGAGAGCATACTATGGACCAGCAGAGTGCTACACACTGACAGAGAGAGAGGGAGAGAGAGAGAGAGAGCATACTATGGACCAGCAGAGTGCTACACACTGACAGAGAGAGAGGGAGAGAGAGAGAGAGCAGGCTACGCACCAAAAGAGTGCGACACACAGACAGAGAGAGAGGGAGAGAGAGAGCATACTATGGACCAACAGAGTGCTGCACACTGGCAGAGAGAGAGAGAGAGAGAGAGCATACAATGGACCAACAGAGTGCTACACACTGGCAGAGAGAGAGAGAGAGAGCGTACTATGGACCAACAGAGTGCTGCACACTGACAGAGAGAGAGAGAGAGAGAGCATACTATGGACCAACATAGTGCTGCACACTGGCAGAGAGAGAGGGAGAGAGAGAGAGAGCATACGATGCACCAACAGAGTGCTACACACTGACAGAGAGAGAGAGGGAGAGAGAGAGCAGACTATGGACCAACAGAGTGCTACACACTGACAGAGAGAGAGGGAGAGAGAGAGAGAGCATACTACGCACCAACAGAGTGCTACACACTGACAGAGAGAGAGGGAGAGATAGAGAGAGCATACGATGCACCAACAGAGTGCTACGCACTGACGGAGAGCCAGGGTGAGGGAGAGAGAGAGAGAGAGAGCATACTATGGACCAACAGAGTGCGACACACTGACAGAGAGAGAGAGAGCATACTACGCACCAACAGAGTGCTACACACTGACAGAGAGGGAGAGAGAGAGAGAGCATACTACGCACCAACAGAGTGCTACACACTGACAGAGAGAGAGGGAGAGAGAGAGAGCATACTATGGACCAACAGAGTGCTGCACACTGACAGAGAGAGAGAGAGAGAGAGAGAGCATACTATGGACCAACAGAGTGCTACACACTGACAGAGAGAGAGAGAGAGAGCATGCTACGCACCAACAGAGTGCAACACACTGACAGAGAGAGAGGGAGAGAGAGAGAGAGCATACTATGGACCAACAGAGTGCTGCACACTGACAGAGAGAGAGAGAGAGAGAGAGCATGCTACGCACCAACAGAGTGCTACAAACTGACAGAGAGAGAGAGGGAGAGAGAGAGCATACTATGGACCAACAGATTGCTACTCAATGACAGAGAGAGAGAGAGCATACTATGGACCAACAGAGTGCTACACACTGACAGAGGGGGAGAGAGAGAGAGAGAGCATACTATGGACCAGCAGAGTGCTACACACTGACAGAGAGAGAGGGAGAGAGAGAGGGAGAGAGAGAGCATACCATGGACCAACAGAGTGCTGCACACTGACAGAGAGAGAGAGAGCATACTATGGACCAACAGAGTGCTGCACACTGACAGAGAGAGAGAGAGAGAGAGAGCATACTATGGACCAGCAGAGTGCTACACACTGACAGAGAGAGAGGGAGAGAGAGAGCATACCATGGACCAACAGAGTGCTACACACTGACAGAGAGAGAGCGAGAGAGAGAGAGAGAGAGAGAGCATGCTACGCACAAACAGAGTGCTACACACTGACAGAGAGAGAGAGAGAGAGAGAGAGAGAATACTATGGACCAACAGATTGCTACTCAATGACAGAGAGAGAGGGGGAGAGAGAGCATACTATGGACCAACAGAGTGCTACACACTGACAGAGAGAGAGGGAGAGAGAGTGACAGAGAGCATGCTACGCACCAACAGAGTGCTACACACTGACAGAGAGAGAGAGAGCATGCTATGCACCAACAGAGTGCGACATACTGACAGAGAGAGAGCGAGAGAGAGAGAGAGAGAGAGCATGCTACGCACAAACAGAGTGCTACACACTGACAGAGAGAGAGGGAGAGAGAGAGCATACTATGGACCAACAGAGTGCGACACACTGACAGGGAGAGAGGGAGAGAGAGAGCATACTATGGACCAACAGAGTGCTACACACTGACAGAGAGAGAGAGAGAGAGAGCATACTATGGACCAACAGAGTGCTACACACTGACAGAGGGAGAGAGAGAGAGAGAGGGAGAGAGAGAGCATACTATGGACCAACAGAGTGCGACACACTGACAGGGAGAGAGGGAGAGAGAGAGCATACTATGGACCAACAGAGTGCTACACACTGACAGAGGGAGAGAGAGAGAGAACAATGGACCAACAGAGTGCTACTCAATGACAGAGAGAGAGAGAGCATGCTACGCACCAACAGAGTGCTACACACTGACAGAGAGAGAGAGAGAGAGAGCATACTATGGACCAGCAGAGTGCTACACACTGACAGAGAGAGAGGGAGAGAGAGAGCATACCATGGACCAACAGAGTGCTACACACTGACAGAGAGAGAGAGAGAGAGAGCATACTATGGACCAACAGAGTGCGACACACTGACAGGGAGAGAGGGAGAGAGAGAGCATACTATGGACCAACAGATTGCTACTCAATGACAGAGAGAGAGAGAGAGAGAGAGCATACTATGGACCAACAGAGTGCTACACACTGACAGAGAGAGAGGGAGAGAGAGAGAGCATACTATGGACCAGCAGAGTGCTACACACTGACAGAGAGAGAGGGAGAGAGAGAGAGAGCAGGCTACGCACCAAAAGAGTGCAACACACTGACAGAGAGAGAGCGAGAGAGAGAGAGAGCATGCTACGCACAAACAGAGTGCTACACACTGACAGAGAGAGAGGGAGAGAGAGAGCATACTATGGACCAACAGAGTGCGACACACTGACAGGGAGAGAGGGAGAGAGAGAGCATACTATGGACCAACAGAGTGCTACACACTGACAGAGAGAGAGAGAGAGAGCATACTATGGACCAACAGAGTGCGACACACTGACAGGGAGAGAGGGAGAGAGAGAGCATACTATGGACCAACAGAGTGCTACACACTGACAGAGGGAGAGAGAGAGAGAACAATGGACCAACAGAGTGCTACTCAATGACAGAGAGAGAGAGAGCATGCTACGCACCAACAGAGTGCTACACACTGACAGAGAGAGAGAGAGAGAGCATACTATGGACCAGCAGAGTGCTACACACTGACAGAGAGAGAGCGAGAGAGAGAGAGAGAGAGAGCATGCTACGCACAAACAGAGTGCTACACACTGACAGAGAGAGAGAGAGAGAGAGCATACTATGGACCAACAGATTGCTACTCAATGACAGAGAGAGAGAGAGAGAGAGAGCATACTATGGACCAACAGAGTGCTACACACTGACAGAGAGAGAGGGAGAGAGAGAGAGCATACTATGGACCAGCAGAGTGCTACACACTGACAGAGAGAGAGGGAGAGAGAGAGAGAGCAGGCTACGCACCAAAAGAGTGCGACACACAGACAGAGAGAGAGGGAGAGAGAGCATACTATGGACCAACAGAGTGCTACACACTGGCAGAGAGAGAGAGAGAGAGAGAGAGCATACTATGGACCAGCAGAGTGCTACACACTGACAGAGAGAGAGGGAGAGAGAGAGAGAGAGCATACTATGGACCAGCAGAGTGCTACACACTGACAGAGAGAGAGGGAGAGAGAGAGAGAGCAGGCTACGCACCAAAAGAGTGCGACACACAGACAGAGAGAGAGGGAGAGAGAGAGCATACTATGGACCAACAGAGTGCTGCACACTGGCAGAGAGAGAGAGAGAGAGAGCATACAATGGACCAACAGAGTGCTACACACTGGCAGAGAGAGAGAGAGAGAGCGTACTATGGACCAACAGAGTGCTGCACACTGACAGAGAGAGAGAGAGAGAGAGAGAGAGCATACTATGGACCAACAGAGTGCTGCACACTGGCAGAGAGAGAGGGAGAGGGAGAGAGAGCATACGATGCACCAACAGAGTGCTACACACTGACAGAGAGAGAGAGGGAGAGAGAGAGCAGACTATGGACCAACAGAGTGCAACACACTGACAGAGAGAGAGGGAGAGAGAGAGAGAGCATACTACGCACCAACAGAGTGCTACACACTGACAGAGAGAGAGGGAGAGAGAGAGAGAGCATGCGATGCACCAACAGAGTGCTACACACTGACGGAGAGACAGGGTGAGGGAGAGAGAGAGAGAGAGAGAGAGCATACTATGGAACAACAGAGTGCGACACACTGATAGAGAGAGAGAGAGCATACTACGCACCAACAGAGTGCTACACACTGACAGAGAGGGAGAGAGAGAGAGAGCATACTACGCACCAACAGAGTGCTACACACTGACAGAGAGAGAGGGAGAGAGAGAGAGCATACTATGGACCAACAGAGTGCTGCACACTGACAGAGAGAGAGAGAGAGAGAGAACATAATATGGACCAACAGAGTGCTACACACTGACAGAGAGAGAGAGAGAGAGCATGCTACGCACCAACAGAGTGCAACACACTGACAGAGAGAGAGGGAGAGAGAGAGAGAGCATACTATGGACCAACAGAGTGCTGCACACTGACAGAGAGAGAGAGAGAGAGAGAGAGAGCATGCTACGCACCAACAGAGTGCTACAAACTGACAGAGAGAGAGCGAGAGAGAGAGAGAGAGAGAGCATGCTACGCACAAACAGAGTGCTACACACTGACAGAGAGAGAGGGAGAGAGAGAGCATACTATGGACCAACAGAGTGCGACACACTGACAGGGAGAGAGGGAGAGAGAGAGCATACTATGGACCAACAGAGTGCGACACACTGACAGGGAGAGAGGGAGAGAGAGAGCATACTATGGACCAACAGAGTGCTGCACACTGACAGAGAGAGAGAGAGAGAGAGAGCATGCTACGCACCAACAGAGTGCGACATACTGACAGAGAGAGAGCGAGAGAGAGAGAGAGAGAGAGCATGCTACGCACAAACAGAGTGCTACACACTGACAGAGAGAGAGGGAGAGAGAGAGCATACTATGGACCAACAGAGTGCGACACACTGACAGGGAGAGAGGGAGAGAGAGAGCATACTATGGACCAACAGAGTGCTACACACTGACAGAGAGAGAGAGAGAGAGAGCATACTATGGACCAACAGAGTGCTACACACTGACAGAGGGAGAGAGAGAGAGAGAGGGAGAGAGAGAGCATACTATGGACCAACAGAGTGCGACACACTGACAGGGAGAGAGGGAGAGAGAGAGCATACTATGGACCAACAGAGTGCTACACACTGACAGAGGGAGAGAGAGAGAGAACAATGGACCAACAGAGTGCTACTCAATGACAGAGAGAGAGAGAGCATGCTACGCACCAACAGAGTGCTACACACTGACAGAGAGAGAGAGAGAGAGAGCATACTATGGACCAGCAGAGTGCTACACACTGACAGAGAGAGAGGGAGAGAGAGAGCATACCATGGACCAACAGAGTGCTACACACTGACAGAGAGAGAGAGAGAGAGAGCATACTATGGACCAACAGAGTGCGACACACTGACAGGGAGAGAGGGAGAGAGAGAGCATACTATGGACCAACAGATTGCTACTCAATGACAGAGAGAGAGAGAGAGAGAGAGCATACTATGGACCAACAGAGTGCTACACACTGACAGAGAGAGAGGGAGAGAGAGAGAGCATACTATGGACCAGCAGAGTGCTACACACTGACAGAGAGAGAGGGAGAGAGAGAGAGAGCAGGCTACGCACCAAAAGAGTGCGACACACTGACAGAGAGAGAGCGAGAGAGAGAGAGAGCATGCTACGCACAAACAGAGTGCTACACACTGACAGAGAGAGAGGGAGAGAGAGAGCATACTATGGACCAACAGAGTGCGACACACTGACAGGGAGAGAGGGAGAGAGAGAGCATACTATGGACCAACAGAGTGCTACACACTGACAGAGAGAGAGAGAGAGAGCATACTATGGACCAACAGAGTGCGACACACTGACAGGGAGAGAGGGAGAGAGAGAGCATACTATGGACCAACAGAGTGCTACACACTGACAGAGGGAGAGAGAGAGAGAACAATGGACCAACAGAGTGCTACTCAATGACAGAGAGAGAGAGAGCATGCTACGCACCAACAGAGTGCTACACACTGACAGAGAGAGAGAGAGAGAGCATACTATGGACCAGCAGAGTGCTACACACTGACAGAGAGAGAGCGAGAGAGAGAGAGAGAGAGAGCATGCTACGCACAAACAGAGTGCTACACACTGACAGAGAGAGAGAGAGAGAGAGAGCATACTATGGACCAACAGATTGCTACTCAATGACAGAGAGAGAGAGAGAGAGAGAGCATACTATGGACCAACAGAGTGCTACACACTGACAGAGAGAGAGGGAGAGAGAGAGAGCATACTATGGACCAGCAGAGTGCTACACACTGACAGAGAGAGAGGGAGAGAGAGAGAGAGCAGGCTACGCACCAAAAGAGTGCGACACACAGACAGAGAGAGAGGGAGAGAGAGCATACTATGGACCAACAGAGTGCTACACACTGGCAGAGAGAGAGAGAGAGAGAGAGAGCATACTATGGACCAGCAGAGTGCTACACACTGACAGAGAGAGAGAGAGAGAGCATACTATGGACCAGCAGAGTGCTACACACTGACAGAGAGAGAGGGAGAGAGAGAGAGAGCAGGCTACGCACCAAAAGAGTGCGACACACAGACAGAGAGAGAGGGAGAGAGAGAGCATACTATGGACCAACAGAGTGCTGCACACTGGCAGAGAGAGAGAGAGAGAGAGCATACAATGGACCAACAGAGTGCTACACACTGGCAGAGAGAGAGAGAGAGAGCGTACTATGGACCAACAGAGTGCTGCACACTGACAGAGAGAGAGAGAGAGAGAGAGAGAGCATACTATGGACCAACAGAGTGCTGCACACTGGCAGAGAGAGAGGGAGAGGGAGAGAGAGCATACGATGCACCAACAGAGTGCTACACACTGACAGAGAGAGAGAGGGAGAGAGAGAGCAGACTATGGACCAACAGAGTGCAACACACTGACAGAGAGAGAGGGAGAGAGAGAGAGAGCATACTACGCACCAACAGAGTGCTACACACTGACAGAGAGAGAGGGAGAGAGAGAGAGAGCATGCGATGCACCAACAGAGTGCTACACACTGACGGAGAGACAGGGTGAGGGAGAGAGAGAGAGAGAGAGAGAGCATACTATGGAACAACAGAGTGCGACACACTGATAGAGAGAGAGAGAGCATACTACGCACCAACAGAGTGCTACACACTGACAGAGAGGGAGAGAGAGAGAGAGCATACTACGCACCAACAGAGTGCTACACACTGACAGAGAGAGAGGGAGAGAGAGAGAGCATACTATGGACCAACAGAGTGCTGCACACTGACAGAGAGAGAGAGAGAGAGAGAGCATAATATGGACCAACAGAGTGCTACACACTGACAGAGAGAGAGAGAGAGAGCATGCTACGCACCAACAGAGTGCAACACACTGACAGAGAGAGAGGGAGAGAGAGAGAGAGCATACTATGGACCAACAGAGTGCTGCACACTGACAGAGAGAGAGAGAGAGAGAGAGAGAGCATGCTACGCACCAACAGAGTGCTACAAACTGACAGAGAGAGAGAGGGAGAGAGAGAGCATACTATGGACCAACAGATTGCTACTCAATGACAGAGAGAGAGAGAGCATACTATGGACCAACAGAGTGCTACACACTGACAGAGGGGGAGAGAGAGAGAGAGAGCATACTATGGACCAGCAGAGTGCTACACACTGACAGAGAGAGAGGGAGAGAGAGAGCATACCATGGACCAACAGAGTGCTACATACTGACAGAGAGAGTGAGAGCATACTATGGACCAACAGAGTGCTGCACACTGACAGAGAGAGAGAGAGAGAGAGAGAGCATACTATGGACCAGCAGAGTGCTACACACTGACAGAGAGAGAGGGAGAGAGAGAGAGAGCAGGCTACGCACCAAAAGAGTGCGACACACAGACAGAGAGAGAGGGAGAGAGAGAGCATACTATGGACCAACAGAGTGCTGCACACTGGCAGAGAGAGAGAGAGAGAGAGCATACAATGGACCAACAGAGTGCTACACACTGGCAGAGAGAGAGAGAGAGAGCGTACTATGGACCAACAGAGTGCTGCACACTGACAGAGAGAGAGAGAGAGAGAGAGAGAGCATACTATGGACCAACAGAGTGCTGCACACTGGCAGAGAGAGAGGGAGAGAGAGAGAGAGCATACGATGCACCAACAGAGTGCTACACACTGACAGAGAGAGAGAGGGAGAGAGAGAGCAGACTATGGACCAACAGAGTGCAACACACTGACAGAGAGAGAGGGAGAGAGAGAGAGAGCATACTACGCACCAACAGAGTGCTACACACTGACAGAGAGAGAGGGAGAGAGAGAGAGAGCATACGATGCACCAACAGAGTGCTACACACTGACGGAGAGACAGGGTGAGGGAGAGAGAGAGAGAGAGAGAGAGCATACTATGGAACAACAGTGTGCGACACACTGACAGAGAGAGAGAGAGCATACTACGCACCAACAGAGTGCTACACACTGACAGAGAGGGAGAGAGAGAGAGAGCATACTACGCACCAACAGAGTGCTACACACTGACAGAGAGAGAGGGAGAGAGAGAGAGCATACTATGGACCAACAGAGTGCTGCACACTGACAGAGAGAGAGAGAGAGAGAGAGAGAGCATACTATGGACCAACAGAGTGCTACACACTGACAGAGAGAGAGAGAGAGAGCATGCTACGCACCAACAGAGTGCAACACACTGACAGAGAGAGAGGGAGAGAGAGAGAGAGCATACTATGGACCAACAGAGTGCTGCACACTGACAGAGAGAGAGAGAGAGAGAGAGCATGCTACGCACCAACAGAGTGCTACAAACTGACAGAGAGAGAGAGGGAGAGAGAGAGCATACTATGGACCAACAGAGTGCTACACACTGACAGAGGGGGAGAGAGAGAGAGAGAGCATACCATGGACCAACAGAGTGCTACATACTGACAGAGAGAGAGAGAGCATACTATGGACCAACAGAGTGCTGCACACTGACAGAGAGAGAGAGAGAGAGCATACTATGGACCAGCAGAGTGCTACACACTGACAGAGAGAGAGGGAGAGAGAGAGCATACCATGGACCAACAGAGTGCTACACACTGACAGAGAGAGAGCGAGAGAGAGAGAGAGAGAGAGCATGCTACGCACAAACAGAGTGCTACACACTGACAGAGAGAGAGAGAGAGAGAGAGAGAGAATACTATGGACCAACAGATTGCTACTCAATGACAGAGAGAGAGGGGGAGAGAGAGCATACTA
This sequence comes from Heptranchias perlo, assembly GCF_035084215.1. NCBI lineage: Eukaryota > Metazoa > Chordata > Chondrichthyes > Hexanchiformes > Hexanchidae > Heptranchias > Heptranchias perlo. Next base: position 13,390,482 of record NC_090346.1, read on the forward strand.
TGGACCAACAGAGTGCTACACACTGACAGAGAGAGAGAGAGCATGCTATGCACCAACAGAGTGCGACACACTGACAGAGAGAGAGCGAGAGAGAGAGAGAGAGAGAGCATGCTACGCACAAACAGAGTGCTACACACTGACAGAGAGAGAGGGAGAGAGAGAGCATACTATGGACCAACAGAGTGTGACACACTGACAGGGAGAGAGGGAGAGAGAGAGCATACTATGGACCAACAGAGTGCTACACACTGACAGAGAGAGAGAGAGAGAGAGCATACTATGGACCAACAGAGTGCTACACACTGACAGAGGGAGAGAGAGAGAGAACAATGGACCAACAGAGTGCTACACACTGACAGAGAGAGAGCGAGAGAGAGAGAGAGAGAGAGCATGCTACGCACAAACAGAGTGCTACACACTGACAGAGAGAGAGAGAGAGCATACTATGGACCAACAGATTGCTACTCAATGACATGATGTGGAGATGCCGGTGATGGACTGGGGTTGACAATTGTAAACAATTTTACAACACCAAGTTATAGTCCAGCAATTTTATTTTAATTTCACAAGCTTTCGGAGATTTTCTCCTTCCTCAGGCAAATGTTTCAAGAGCTCCTTGAAGCCTACGCATTTATACATATTGAACAATACATGGTGTTTACAGACTGCCCCTGCAACTGCCCGTTGCCAAGGCAATCACCGTGTTCAGACAGAGAGGTGTCACCTGCAGAACCCCCGAATACACATTCAACAAAAAAACAAACATGGAAAAAAAACAGAGAAAAAAAAACACAGAGAGAGGCAGAAACATCCGGAAGGCAGAGAGAGCCAGCAAATGACCCATTATATTAAAAACAGATAACATTTGTTCGCTGGTGGGGTAACGTGTAGCGTGACATGAACCCAAGATCCCGGTTGAGGCCGTCCTCATGGGTGCGGAACTTGGCTATCAATTTCTGCTCGACGATTTTGCGTTGTCGTGTGTCTCGAAGGCCGCCTTGGAGTACGCTTACCCGAAGGTCGGTGGATGAATGTCCATGACTGCTGAAGTGTTCCCCGACTGGGAGGGAACCCTCCTGTTTGGCGATTGTTGCGCGGTGTCCGTTCATCCGTTGTCGCAGCGTCTGCATGGTCTCGCCAATGTACCATGCTCTGGGGCATCCTTTCCTGCAACGTATGAGGTAGACAACGTTGGCCGAGTCACAGGAGTATGAACCATGCACCTGGTGGGTGGTGTCATCTCGTGTGATGGTGGTATCTGTGTCGATGATCTGGCATGTCTTGCAGAGGTTACCGTGGCAGGGTTGTGTGGCGTCGTGGACGCTGTTCTCTTGAAAGCTAGGTAGTTTGCTGCGAACGATGGTCTGTTTGAGGTTGGGTGGCTGTTTAAAGGCGAGTAGTGGAGGTGTGGGGATGGCCATAGCGAGGTGTTTGTCCTCATTGATGACATGTTGAAGGCTGCGGAGAACATGGCGTAGTTTCTCCGCTCCGGGGAAGTACTGGACGACAAAGGGTACTCTGTTGGTTGCGTCCCGTGTTAGTCTCCTGAGGAGGTCTATGCGATTTTTTGCTGTGGCCCGTCGGAACTGTCGATCGATGAGTCGAGCGTCATATCCCGTTCTTACTAGGGCGTCTTTCAGCGTCTGTAGGTGTCCATCGCGTTCCTCCTCGTCTGAGCAGACCCTGTGTATTCGCAGGGCCTGTCCATAGGGGATGGCCTCTTTGACGTGGTTAGGGTGGAAGCTGGAAAAGTGGAGCATCGTGAGGTTGTCCGTGGGCTTGCGGTAGAGTGAGGTGCTGAGGTGCCCGTCTTTGATGGAGATTCGTGTGTCCAAGAAAGAAACTGATTCTGAGGAGTAGTCCATGGTGAGCTTGATGGTGGGATGGAACTTGTTGATGTTATCGTGTAGTCTCTTTAGTGATTCCTTGCCGTGGGTCCATAGAAAGAAAATGTCGTCGATGTATCTGGTGTATAGTGTTGGTTGGAGGTCTTGTGCAGTGAAGAAGTCCTGCTCGAACTTGTGCATGAAAATGTTGGCGTATTGGGGTGCGAATTTGGTCCCCATGGCTGTTCCGTGTGTTTGGGTAAAGAACTGGTTATCGAAGGTGAAGACATTGTGATCCAGGATGAAGCGGATGAGTTGTAGGATGGCTTCCGGAGATTGGCTGTTGTTGGTGTTGAGTATTGATGCTGTCGCAGCGATGCCGTCATCGTGGGGGATACTGGTGTACAGTGCCGAGACGTCCATCGTGGTGAGAAGTGTTCCTGGTTCAACTGGTCCGTGGGTACTGAGTTTTTGTAGGAAGTCTGTAGTGTCACGACAGAAGCTGGGGGTTCCCTGTACGATGGGTTTCAGGATACTCAATGACAGAGAGAGAGAGAGAGAGAGAGCATACTATGGACCAACAGAGTGCTACACACTGACAGAGAGAGAGGGAGAGAGAGAGAGCATACTATGGACCAGCAGAGTGCTACACACTGACAGAGAGAGAGGGAGAGAGAGAGAGAGCATACTATGGACCAGCAGAGTGCTACACACTGACAGAGAGAGAGGGAGAGAGAGAGAGAGCTGGCTACGCACCAAAAGAGTGCGACACACAGACAGAGAGAGAGGGAGAGAGAGCATACTATGGACCAACAGAGTGCTACACACTGGCAGAGAGAGAGAGAGAGAGAGCGTACTATGGACCAACAGAGTGCTGCACACTGACAGAGAGAGAGAGAGAGAGAGAGAGCATACTATGGACCAACAGAGTGCTGCACACTGGCAGAGAGAGAGGGAGAGAGAGAGAGAGCATACGATGCACCAACAGAATGCTACACACTGACAGAGAGAGAGAGGGAGAGAGAGAGCAGACTATGGACCAACAGAGTGCTACACACTGACAGAGAGAGAGGGAGAGAGAGAGAGAGCATACTACGCACCAACAGAGTGCTACACACTGACAGAGAGAGAGGGAGAGAGAGAGAGAGCATACGATGCACCAACAGAGTGCTACACACTGACGGAGAGACAGGGAGAGAGAGAGAGAGCATACGATGCACCAACAGAGTGCGACACACTGACGGAGAGACAGGGAGAGGGAGAGAGAGAGAGAGAGAGAGCATACTATGGACCAACAGAGTGCGACACACTCACAGAGAGAGAGAGAGCATACTACGCACCAACAGAGTGCTGCACACTGACAGAGAGAGAGGGAGCGAGAGAGAGCATGCTACGCACCAACAGAGTGCTACACACTGACAGAGAGAGAGCATACTGCGCACTAACAGAGTGCTACACACTGACAGAGAGAGAGGGAGGGAGAGAGAGCATACTATGGACCAACAGAGTGCTACACACTGACAGAGAGAGAGAGAGAGAGAGCATGCTCCACATCAACAGAGTGCTACACACTGACAGAGAGAGAGGGAGAGAGAGAGAGAGAGAGCATACTACGCACCAACAGAGTGCTACACACTGACAGAGAGAGAGGGAGAGAGAGAGAGAGCATACTATGGACCAACAGAGTGCTACACACTGACAGAGAGAGAGGGAGAGAGGGAGAGCATACTATGGACCAACAGAGTGCTACACACTGACAGAGAGAGAGGGGGAGAGAGAGAGAGCATGCTGTGGACCAACAGAGTGCTGCACACTGACAGAGAGAGAGGGAGAGAGAGAGCGAGAGAGAGCATACTACGCACCAACAGAGTGCTACACACTGACAGAGAGAGAGGGAGAGAGAGAGAGCACACTACGCACCAAAAGAGTGCTACACACTGACAGAGAGAGAGGGAGAGAGAGAGCATACTATGGACCAACAGAGTGCTGCACACTGACAGAGAGAGAGGGGGAGAGAGAGAGCATACCATGCACCAACAGAGTGCTACACACTGACAGAGAGAGAGGGAGAGAGAGAGAGAGCACACTACGCACCAACAGAGTGCTGCACACTGACAGAGAGAGAGGGAGAGAGAGAGCATACTATGGACCAACAGAGTGCCACACACTGACAGAGGGAGAGAGCATGCTACGCACCAACAGAGTGCTGCACACTGACAGAGAGAGAGAGAGAGAGCATACTATGGACCAACAGAGTGCTACAGACTGACAGAGAGAGAGGGAGAGAGAGAGAGCATACCATGCACCAACAGAGTGCTGCACACTGACAGAGAGAGAGGGAGAGAGAGAGAGAGAGACAGAGAGCATACTATGGACCAACAGAGTGCTGCACACTGACAGAGAGAGAGGGAGAGAGAGAGAGCATACCATGCACCAACAGAGTGCTGCACACTGACAGAGAGAGAGGGAGAGAGAGAGAGCATACTTTGGACCAACAGAGTGCTACACACTGACAGAGAGAGAGGGAGAGAGAGAGAGAGCATACTATGGACCAACAGAGTGCTACACACTGACAGAGAGAGAGGGAGAGAGAGAGAGAGCATACTACGCACCAACAGAGTGCTGCACACTGACAGAGAGAGAGAGCATGCTACGCACCAACAGAGTGCTACACACTGACAGAGAGAGAGAGAGAGAGCATGCTACGCACCAACAGAGTGCTACACACTGACAGAGAGAGAGGGAGAGAGAGAGAGAGCACACTACGCACCAACAGAGTGCTACACACTGACAGAGAGAGAGGGAGAGAGAGCATACCATGGACCAACAGAGTGCTACACACTGATAGAGATAGAGGGAGAGAGAGAGAGAGCATACAACGCACCAACAGAGTGCTACACACTGACAGACAGAGAGGGAGAGAGAGCATACTATGGACCAACAGAGTGCTACACACTGACAGAGAGAGAGAGAGAGCATACTATGGACCAACAGAGTGGTACACACTGACAGAGAGAGAGGGAGAGAGAGAGAGAGCATACTACGCACCAACAGAGTGCTGCACACTGACAGAGAGAGAGGGAGCATGCTACGCATCAACAGAGTGCTACATACTGACAGAGAGAGAGGGAGACAGAGAGAGAGAGAGAGAGAGCATACCATGCACCAACAGAGTGCAACACACTGACAGAGAGAGAGGGAGAGAGAGAGAGAGAGAGCATACTACGCACCAACAGAGTGCTACACACTGACAGAGAGAGAGGGAGCATGCTACGCATCAACAGAGTGCTACACACTGACAGAGAGAGAGGGAGACAGAGAGAGAGAGAGAGAGCATACCATGCACCAACAGAGTGCAACACACTGACAGAGAGAGAGGGAGAGAGAGAGAGAGCATACTACGCACCAACAGAGTGCTACACACTGACAGAGAGAGAGGGAGAGAGAGAGAGCATACTATGGACCAACAGAGTGCTACACACTGACAGAGAGAGAGGGGGAGAGAGAGAGCATACTATGGACCAACAGAGTGCTGCACACTGACAGAGAGAGAGGGAGAGAGCATACTATGGACCAACAGAGTGCTACACACTGACAGAGAGAGAGAGAGGGAGAGAGAGCATGCTACGCACCAACAGAGTGCTGCACACTGACAGAGAGAGAGAGAGAGAGAGAGCATACTATGGACCAACAGAGTGCTACACACTGACAGAGAGAGAGGGAGAGAGAGAGAGCACACTACGCACCAAAAGAGTGCTACACACTGACAGAGAGAGAGGGAGAGAGAGAGCATACTATGGACCAACAGAGTGCTGCACACTGACAGAGAGAGAGGGGGAGAGAGAGAGCATACCATGCACCAACAGAGTGCTACACACTGACAGAGAGAGAGGGAGAGAGAGAGAGAGCACACTACGCACCAACAGAGTGCTGCACACTGACAGAGAGAGAGGGAGAGAGAGAGCATACTATGGACCAACAGAGTGCCACACACTGACAGAGGGAGAGAGCATGCTACGCACCAACAGAGTGCTGCACACTGACAGAGAGAGAGAGAGAGAGCATACTATGGACCAACAGAGTGCTACAGACTGACAGAGAGAGAGGGAGAGAGAGAGAGCATACCATGCACCAACAGAGTGCTGCACACTGACAGAGAGAGAGGGAGAGAGAGAGAGAGAGACAGAGAGCATACTATGGACCAACAGAGTGCTGCACACTGACAGAGAGAGAGGGAGAGAGAGAGAGCATACCATGCACCAACAGAGTGCTGCACACTGACAGAGAGAGAGGGAGAGAGAGAGAGCATACTTTGGACCAACAGAGTGCTACACACTGACAGAGAGAGAGGGAGAGAGAGAGAGAGCATACTATGGACCAACAGAGTGCTACACACTGACAGAGAGAGAGGGAGAGAGAGAGAGAGCATACTACGCACCAACAGAGTGCTGCACACTGACAGAGAGAGAGAGCATGCTACGCACCAACAGAGTGCTACACACTGACAGAGAGAGAGAGAGAGAGCATGCTACGCACCAACAGAGTGCTACACACTGACAGAGAGAGAGGGAGAGAGAGAGAGAGCACACTACGCACCAACAGAGTGCTACACACTGACAGAGAGAGAGGGAGAGAGAGCATACCATGGACCAACAGAGTGCTACACACTGATAGAGATAGAGGGAGAGAGAGAGAGAGCATACAACGCACCAACAGAGTGCTACACACTGACAGACAGAGAGGGAGAGAGAGCATACTATGGACCAACAGAGTGCTACACACTGACAGAGAGAGAGAGAGAGCATACTATGGACCAACAGAGTGGTACACACTGACAGAGAGAGAAGGAGAGAGAGAGAGAGCATACTACGCACCAACAGATTGCTGCACACTGACAGAGAGAGAGGGAGCATGCTACGCATCAACAGAGTGCTACATACTGACAGAGAGAGAGGGAGACAGAGAGAGAGAGAGAGAGAGCATACCATGCACCAACAGAGTGCAACACACTGACAGAGAGAGAGGGAGAGAGAGAGAGAGAGCATACTACGCACCAACAGAGTGCTACACACTGACAGAGAGAGAGGGAGCATGCTACGCATCAACAGAGTGCTACACACTGACAGAGAGAGAGGGAGACAGAGAGAGAGAGAGAGAGCATACCATGCACCAACAGAGTGCAACACACTGACAGAGAGAGAGGGAGAGAGAGAGAGAGCATACTACGCACCAACAGAGTGCTACACACTGACAGAGAGAGAGGGAGAGAGAGAGAGCATACTATGGACCAACAGAGTGCTACACACTGACAGAGAGAGAGGGGGAGAGAGAGAGCATACTATGGACCAACAGAGTGCTGCACACTGACAGAGAGAGAGGGAGAGAGCATACTATGGACCAACAGAGTGCTACACACTGACAGAGAGAGAGAGAGGGAGAGAGAGCATGCTACGCACCAACAGAGTGCTGCACACTGACAGAGAGAGAGAGAGAGAGAGAGCATACTATGGACCAACAGAGTGCTACACACTGACAGAGAGAGAGGGAGAGAGAGAGTGAGCATACGACGCACCAACAGAGTGCTACACACTGACAGAGAGAGAGGGAGCGAGAGAGAGAGCATGCTCTGGACCAACAGAGTGCTGCACACTGACAGAGAGAGAGGGAGAGAGAGAGCATACTATGGACCAACAGAGTGCTACAAACTTACAGAGAAAGCGAGAGAGAGAGAGTATGCTACGCACCAACAGAGTGCTACACACTGACAGAGTGAGAGGGAGAGAGAGAGCATACTATGGACCAACAGAGTGCTATAAACTGACAGAGAGAGCGAGAGAGAGAGAGCATGGAACGCACCAACAGAGTGCGACACACTGACAGAGAGTGAGAGAGAGAGAGATAGAGCATACTACGCACCAACAGAGTGCTGCACACTGACAGAGAGAGAGAGCATGCTACGAAAAGTCATAATAAGAATAAAACCGGACGGACCACCCGGCATCGGACCACTAGGCACTGGACACGACAACGGCAAAACACCAAGCCCAGTCGACCCTGCAAGGTCCTCCTTACTAACATCTGGGGACTTGTGCCAAAATTGGGAGAGCTGTCCCACAGACTAGTCAAGCAACAGCCTGACATAGCCAGACTCAGAGAATCATATCTTTCAGCCAACGTCCCAGACTCTTCCATCACCATTCCTGGGTATGTCCTGTCCCACCGGCAGGACAGACCCACCATAGGTGGCGGTACAGTGATATACAGTCAGGAGGGAGTGGCCCTGGGAGTCCTCATTATTGACTCTGGACCCCATGAAATCTCATGGCATCAGGTCAAACATGGGCAAGGAAACCTCCTGCTGATTACCACCTACCGTCCTCCCTCAGCTAATGAATCAGTCCTCCTCCATGTTGAGCACCACTTGGAGGAAGCACTGAGGGTAGCAAGGGCACAAAATGTACTCTGGGTGGGGGACTTCAACGTCCATCACCAAGAGTGGCTTGGTAGCTCCACTACTGACCGAGCTGGCCGAGTCCTGAAGGACATAGCTGCCAGACTGGGCCTGTGGCAGGTGGTGAGCGAACCAACACGAGGGAAAAACTTACTTGACCTCGTCCTCACCAATCTACCTGTCGCAAATGCATCTGTCCATGACAGTATTGGTAGGAGTGACCACCGCACAGTCCTCGTGGAGATGAAATCCCGTCTTCGCACTGAGGAAACCATCCAACGTGTTGTGTGGCACTACCACCGTGCTAAATGGGATAGATTCAGAACTGATCTAGCAGCTCAAAACTGGGCATCCATGAGGCGCTGTGGGCCATCAGCCGCAGCAGAATTGTATTCCAGCACAATCTGTAACCTCATGGCCCGGCATATTCCTCACTCTACCATTACCAACAAGCCAGGGGATCAACCCTGGTTCAATGAGGAGTGTAGAAGAGCATGCCAGGAGCAGCACCAGGCATACCTAAAAATGAGGTGCCAACCTGGTGAAGCTACAACTCAGGACTACATGCATGCAAAACAGCGGAAGCAACATGCTATAGACAGAGCTAAGCGATTCCACAACCAACGGATCAGATCAAAGGTCTGCAGTCCTGCCACATCCAGTCGTGTATGGTGGTGGACAATTAAACAACTAACGGGAGGAGGAGGCTCTGCAAACATCCCCATTCTCAATGATGGCGGAGTCCAGCACGTGAGTGCAAAAGATAAGGCTGAAGCGTTTGCAACCATCTTCAGCCAGAAGTGCCGAGTGGATAATCCATCTCAGCCTCCTCCCGATATCCCCACCATCACGGAAGCCAGTCTTCGGCCAATTCGATTCACTCCACGTGATATCAAGAAACGGCTGAGTGCACTGGATACAGCAAAGGCTATGGGCCCTGACAACATCCCAGCTGTAGTGCTGAAGGCTTGTGCTCCAGAACTAGCTGCGCCTCCAGCCAAGCTGTTTCAGTACAGCTACAACACTGGCATCCACCCGACAATGTGGAAAATTGCCCAGGTATGTCCTGTCCACAAAAAGCAGGACAAATCCAATCCGGCCAATTACCGCCCCATCAGTCGACTCTCAATCATCAGCAAAGTGATGGAAGGTGTCGTCGACAGTGCTATCAAGCGGCACTTACTCACCAATAACCTGCTCAACGATGCTCAGTTTGGGTTCCGCCAGGACCACTCGGCTCCAGACCTCATTACAGCCTTGGTCCAAACATGGACAAAAGAGCTGAATTCCAGAGGTGAGGTGAGAGTGACTGCCCTTGACATCAAGGCAGCATTTGACCGAGTGTGGCACCAAGGAGCCCGAGTAAAATTGAAGTCAATGGGAATCAGGGGGAAAACTCTCCAGTGGCTGGAGTCATACCTGGCACAAAGGAAGATGGTCGTGGTTGTTGGAGGCCAAGCATCTCAGCCCCAGGGCATTGCTGCAGGAGTTCCTCAGGGCAGTGTCCTCGGCCCAACCATCTTCAGCTGCTTCATCAATGATCTTCCCTCCATCATAAGGTCAGTAATGGGGATGTTCGCTGATGACTGCACAGTGTTCAGTTCCATTCGCAACCCCTCAGATAATGAAGCAGTCCGAGCCCGCATGCAGCAAGACCTGGACAACATCCAGGCTTGGGCTGATAAGTGGCAAGTAACATTCGCGCCAGATAAGTGCCAGGCAATGACCATCTCCAACAAGAGAGAGTCTAACCACCTCCCCTTGACATTCAACGGCATTACCATCGCCGAATCCCCCACCATCAACATCCTGGGGGTCACCATTGACCAGAAACTGAACTGGACCAGCCATATAAATACTGTGGCTACGAGAGCAGGTCAGAGGCTGGGTATTCTGCGGCGAGTGACTCACCTCCTGACTCCCCAAAGCCTTTCCACCATCTACAAGGCACAAGTCAGGAGTGTGATGGAATACTCTCCAATTGCCTGGATGAGTGCAGCTCCAACAACACTCAAGAAGCTCGACACCATCCAAGATAAAGCAGCCTGCTTGATTGGCACCCCATCCACCACCCTAAACATTCACTCCCTTCACCACCGGCGCACTGTGGCTGCAGTGTGCACCATCCACAGGATGCACTGCAGCAACTCGCCAAGGCTTCTTCGACAGCACCTCCCAAACCCGCGACCTCTACCACCTAGAAGGACAAGGGCAGCAGGCGCATGGGAACAACACCACCTGCACGTTCCCCTCCAAGTCACACACCATCCCGACTTGGAAATTTATCGCCGTTCCTTCATTGTCGCTGGGTCAAAATCCTGGAACTCCCTTCCTAACAGCACTGTGGGAGAACCGTCACCACACGGACTGCAGCGGTTCAAGAAGGCGGCTCACCACCACCTTCTCAAGGGTAATTATGGATGGGCAATAAATGCCGGTCTTGCCAGCGACGCCCACATCCCGTGAACGAATAAAAAAAAAGAGTGCTACACGCTGACAGAGAGAGAGAGAGAGAGAGCATACTATGGACCAACAGAGTGCTACACACTGTCAGAGAGAGAGAGAGCATGCGACGCACCAACAGAGTGCGACACACTGACAGAGAGAGAGGGAGAGAGAGAGAGCATACTACGCACCAACAGAGTGCTACACACTGACAGAGAGAGAGGGAGCAAGAGAGAGAGCATGCTATGGACCAACAGAGTGCTACACACTGACAGAGAGAGAGGGAGAGAGCATACTACGCACCAACAGAGTGCTGCACACTGACAGAGAGAGAGAGCATGCTACGCACCAACAGAGTGCTACACAATGACAGAGAGAGAGGGAGAGAGAGAGCATGCTATGGACCAACAGAGTGCTACACACTGACAGAGTGAGAGAGAGAGAGCATACTACGCACCAACAGAGTGCTGCACACTGACAGAGAGAGAGAGCATGCTACGCACCAACAGAGTGCTACACACTGACAGAGAGAGAGAAAGAGAGAGAGCATGCTACGCACCAACAGAGTGCTACACACTGACAGAGAGAGAGAAAGAGAGAGAGCATGCTATGCACCAACAGAGTGCTACACACTGACAGAGAGAGAGTGCGAGAGAGCATGCTACGCACCAACAGAGTGCTACACACTGACAGAGAGAGAGTGCGAGAGAGCATGCTACGCACCAACAGAGTTCTAAACACTGACAGAGAGAGAGAGAGAGAGAGCATACTATGGACCAACAGAGTGCTACACACTGACAGAGAGAGAGAGAGAGCATGCGACGCACCAACAGAGTGCTACACACTGACAGAGAGAGAGGGAGAGAGAGAGAGAGCATACTACGCACCAACAGAGTGCTACACACTGACAGAGAGAGAGGGAGCGAGTGAGAGAGCATGCTGTGGACCAAGAGAGTGCTACACACTGACAGAGAGAGAGGGAGAGAGAGAGAGCATACTATGGACCAACAGAGTGCTACACACTTACAGAGAGAGATAGAGTGTGCAGACTACGCACCAACAGAGTGCTGCACACTGACAGAGAGAGAGACCATGCTGCGCATCAACAGAGTGCTACACGCTGACAGAGAGAGAGAGAGAGAGCATGCTACGCACCAACAGAGTGCGACACACTGACAGAGAGAGAGGGAGAGAGAGAGCATACTATGGACCAACAGAGTGCTACACACTGACAGAGAGAGAGGGAGAGAGAGAGAGAGCATACTGTGGACCAACAGAGTGCTACACACTGACAGAGAGAGAGAGAGAGCATGCTACGCACCAACAGAGTGCTACATACTGACAGAGAGAGAGCATGCTACGCACCAACAGAGTGCTACACACTGACAGAGAGAGAGGGAGAGAGAGAGAGCATACTATGGACCAGCAGAGGGCTACCCACTGACAGAGAGAGAGACAGAGAGAGAGAGAGCATACTATGGACCAGCAGAGTGCTACCCACTGACAGAGAGAGAGAAAGAGGGAGAGAGCATGCTATGGACCAACAGAGTGGAACACACTGACAGAGAGAGAGGGAGAGAGAGAGAGCATGCTACGCACCAACAGAGTGCTACACACTGACAGAGAGAGAGGGAGCGAGTGAGAGAGCATGCTATGGACCAACAGAGTGCTACCCACTGACAGAGAGAGAGGGAGCGAGAGAGAGAGCATGCTATGGACCAACAGAGTGCTACACACTTACAGAGAGAGATAGAGAGAGTGAGCATACTACGCACCAACAGAGTGCTGCACACTGACAGAGAGAGAGACCATGCTACGCATCAACAGAGTGCTACACGCTGACAGAGAGAGAGAGAGAGAGAGCATGCTACGCACCAACAGAGTGCGACACACTGACAGAGAGAGAGGGAGAGAGAGAGCATACTATGGACCAACAGAGTGCTACACACTGACAGAGAGAGAGGGAGAGAGAGCATACTATGGACCAACAGAGTGCTAAACATTGACAGAGAGAGAGGGAGAGAGAGAGAGCATACTGTGGACTAACAGAGTGCTGCACACTGACAGAGAGAGAGGGAGCGAGTGAGAGAGCATGCTATGGACCAACAGAGTGCTACACACTGACAGAGAGAGAGGGAGAGAGAGAGAGCATACCATGGACCAACAGAGTGCTACACACTGACAGAGAGAGAGGGAGCGAGAGAGAGAGCATGCTATGGACCAACAGAGTGCTACACACTTACAGAGAGAGATAGAGAGAGTGAGCATACTACGCACCAACAGAGTGCTGCACACTGACAGAGAGAGAGACCATGCTACGCATCAACAGAGTGCTACACGCTGACAGAGAGAGAGAGAGAGCATGCTACGCACCAACAGAGTGCGACACACTGACAGAGAGAGAGGGAGAGAGAGAGCATACTATGGACCAACAGAGTGCTACACACTGACAGAGAGAGAGGGAGAGAGAGAGCATACTATGGACCAACAGAGTGCTAAACACTGACAGAGAGAGAGGGAGAGAGAGAGCATACTGTGGACCAACAGAGTGCTACACACTGACAGAGAGAGAGAGAGAGAGCATGCTACGCACCAACAGAGTGCTACACACTGACAGAGAGAGAGGGAGAGAGAGAGAGCATACTATGGACCAACAGAGTGCTACACACTGACAGAGAGAGAGCATGCTACGCACCAACAGAGTGCTACACACTGACAGAGAGAGAGGGAGAGAGAGAGAGCATACTATGGACCAGCAGAGGGCTACCCACTGACAGAGAGAGAGAGAGAGAGAGAGCATACTATGGACCAGCAGTGTGCTACCCACTGACAGAGAGAGAGAAAGAGGGAGAGAGCATGCTCTGGACCAACAGAGTGCTGCACACTGACAGAGAGGGAGAGAGAGAGAGCACACCACGCACCAACAGTGCTACACACTGACAGAGAGAGAGGGAGAGAGAGCATACTATGGACCAACAGAGTGCTGCACACTGACAGAGAGAGAGGGAGAGAGAGCATACTACGCACCAACAGAGTGCTACACACTGACAGAGAGAGAGGGAGCGAGAGAGAGAGCATGCATTGGACCAACAGAGTGCTACACACTGACAGAGAGAGAGGGAGAGAGAGAGCATACTATGGACCAACAGAGTGCTACACACTGACAGAGAGAGAGGGAGAGAGAGAACATACTATGGACCAACAGAGTGCTAAACACTGACAGAGAGAGAGGGAGAGAGAGAGAGCATACTGTGGACCAACAGAGTGCTACACACTGACAGAGAGAGAGGGAGCGAGTGAGAGAGCATGCTATGGACCAACAGAGTGCTACACACTGACAGAGAGAGAGGGAGAGAGAGCATACTGTGGACCAACAGAGTGCTGCACACTGACAGAGAGAGCGAAAGCATGCTACGCACCAACAGAGTGCTACACACTGACAGAGAGAGAGGGAGACAGAGAGAGAGAGAGCATGCTATGGACCAACAGAGTGCTGCACACTGACAGAGAGAGAGAAAGAGGGAGAGAGCATACTATGGACGAACAGAGTGCTCCACACTGACAGAGAGTGAGGGAGAGAGAGAGAGAGCATACTATGGACCAACAGAGTGCTACAGACTGACAGAGAGAGAGGGAGAGAGAGAGAGCACACCATGCACCAACAGAGTGCTACACACTGACAGAGAGAGAGGGAGAGAGAGAGAGCACACTACGCACCAACAGAGTGCTACACACTGACAGAGAGAGAGGGGGAGAGAGAGAGCATACTATGGACCAACAGAGTGCTACACACTGACAGAGCGAGAGAGAGAGAGAGCATACTATGGACCAACAGAGTGCTACACACTGACAGAGAGGGAGAGAGAGAGAGCATACTACGCACCAACAGAGTGCTACACACTGACAGAGAGAGAGGGGGAGAGAGAGAGAGCATACTATGGACCAACAGAGTGCTACACACTGACAGAGAGGGAGGGAGAGAGAGAGCATGCTACGCACCAACAGAGTGCTGCACACTGACAGAGAGAGAGGGAGAGAGAGAGAGAGAGAGAGAGCATGCTACGCACCAACAGAGTGCCACACACTGACAGAGAGAGAGGGACAGAGAGAGAGAGAGAGAGAGAGCATGCTACGCATCAACAGAGTGCTACACACTGACAGAGAGAGAGGGAGAGAGAGAGAGAGAGAGCATGCTACGCACCAACAGAGTGCTGCACACTGACAGAGAGAGAGGGAGACAGCGAGAGAGAGAGAGCATGCTACGCACCAACAGAGTGCTACACACTGACAGAGAGAGAGGGAGAGAGAGAGAGAGCATACTTTGGACCAACAGAGTGCTACACACTGACAGAGAGGGAGGGAGAGAGAGAGAGAGCATACTACGCACCAACAGAGTGCTGCACACTGACAGAGAGAGAGAGCATGCTACGCACCAACAGAGTGCTACACACTGACAGAGAGAGAGAGAGAGAGCATGCTACGCACCAACAGAGTGCTACACACTGACAGAGAGAGAGAGAGAGAGCATACTACGCACCAACAGAGTGCTACACACTGACAGAGAGAGAGGGGGAGAGAGAGAGAGCATACTATGGACCAACAGAGTGCTACACACTGACAGAGAGGGAGAGAGAGAGAGAGCATGCTATGGACCAACAGAGTGCTACACACTGACAGAGAGAGAGGGAGAGAGAGAGCATACTATGGACCAACAGAGTGCTACACACTGACAGAGAGAGAGGGAGCGAGAGAGAGAGCATGCTATGGACCAACAGAGTGCTACACACTTACAGAGAGAGATAGAGAGAGTGAGCATACTACGCACCAACAGAGTGCTGCACACTGACAGAGAGAGAGACCATGCTACGCATCAACAGAGTGCTACACGCTGACAGAGAGAGAGAGAGAGCATGCTACGCACCAACAGAGTGCGACACACTGACAGAGAGAGAGGGAGAGAGAGAGCATACTATGGACCAACAGAGTGCTACACACTGACAGAGAGAGAGGGAGAGAGAGAGCATACTATGGACCAACAGAGTGCTAAACACTGACAGAGAGAGAGGGAGAGAGAGAGCATACTGTGGACCAACAGAGTGCTACACACTGACAGAGAGAGAGAGAGAGAGCATGCTACGCAGCAACAGAGTGCTACACACTGACAGAGAGAGAGGGAGAGAGAGAGAGCATACTATGGACCAACAGAGTGCTACACACTGACAGAGAGAGAGCATGCTACGCACCAACAGAGTGCTACACACTGACAGAGAGAGAGGGAGAGAGAGAGAGCATACTATGGACCAGCAGAGGGCTACCCACTGACAGAGAGAGAGAGAGAGAGAGAGAGAGCATACTATGGACCAGCAGAGTGCTACCCACTGACAGAGAGAGAGAAAGAGGGAGAGAGCATGCTCTGGACCAACAGAGTGCTGCACACTGACAGAGAGGGAGAGAGAGAGAGCACACCACGCACCAACAGTGCTACACACTGACAGAGAGAGAGGGAGAGAGAGCATACTATGGACCAACACAGTGCTGCACACTGACAGAGAGAGAGGGAGAGAGAGCATACTACGCACCAACAGAGTGCTACACACTGACAGAGAGAGAGGGAGCGAGAGAGAGAGCATGCATTGGACCAACAGAGTGCTACACACTGACAGAGAGAGAGGGAGAGAGAGCATACTATGGACCAACAGAGTGCTGCACACTGACAGAGAGAGCGAAAGCATGCTACGCACCAACAGAGTGCTACACACTGACAGAGAGAGAGGGAGAGAGAGAGCATACTATGGACCAACAGAGTGCTACACACTGACAGAGAGAGAGGGAGAGAGAGAACATACTATGGACCAACAGAGTGCTAAACACTGACAGAGAGAGAGGGAGAGAGAGAGAGCATACTGTGGACCAACAGAGTGCTACACACTGACAGAGAGAGAGGGAGCGAGTGAGAGAGCATGCTATGGACCAACAGAGTGCTACACACTGACAGAGAGAGAGGGAGAGAGAGCATACTGTGGACCAACAGAGTGCTGCACACTGACAGAGAGAGCGAAAGCATGCTACGCACCAACAGAGTGCTACACACTGACAGAGAGAGAGGGAGACAGAGAGAGAGAGAGCATGCTATGGACCAACAGAGTGCTGCACACTGACAGAGAGAGAGAAAGAGGGAGAGAGCATACTATGGACGAACAGAGTGCTCCACACTGACAGAGAGAGAGGGAGAGAGAGAGAGGGCATACTATGGACCAACAGAGTGCTACAGACTGACAGAGAGGGAGAGAGAGAGAGCACACCATGCACCAACAGAGTGCTACACACTGACAGAGAGAGAGGGAGAGAGAGAGAGAGCATACTACGCACCAACAGAGTGCTACACACTGACAGAGAGAGAGGGGGAGAGAGAGAGAGCATACTATGGACCAACAGAGTGCTACACACTGACAGAGCGAGAGAGAGAGAGAGCATACTATGGACCAACAGAGTGCTACACACTGACAGAGAGGGAGAGAGAGAGAGCATGCTACGCACCAACAGAGTGCTACATACTGACAGAGAGAGAGCATGCTACGCACCAACAGAGTGCTACACACTGACAGAGAGAGAGGGAGAGAGAGAGAGCATACTATGGACCAGCAGAGGGCTACCCACTGACAGAGAGAGAGACAGAGAGAGAGAGAGCATACTATGGACCAGCAGAGTGCTACCCACTGACAGAGAGAGAGAAAGAGGGAGAGAGCATGCTATGGACCAACAGAGTGGAACACACTGACAGAGAGAGAGGGAGAGAGAGAGAGCATGCTACGCACCAACAGAGTGCTACACACTGACAGAGAGAGAGGGAGCGAGTGAGAGAGCATGCTATGGACCAACAGAGTGCTACCCACTGACAGAGAGAGAGGGAGCGAGAGAGAGAGCATGCTATGGACCAACAGAGTGCTACACACTTACAGAGAGAGATAGAGAGAGTGAGCATACTACGCACCAACAGAGTGCTGCACACTGACAGAGAGAGAGACCATGCTACGCATCAACAGAGTGCTACACGCTGACAGAGAGAGAGAGAGAGAGAGCATGCTACGCACCAACAGAGTGCGACACACTGACAGAGAGAGAGGGAGAGAGAGAGCATACTATGGACCAACAGAGTGCTACACACTGACAGAGAGAGAGGGAGAGAGAGCATACTATGGACCAACAGAGTGCTAAACATTGACAGAGAGAGAGGGAGAGAGAGAGAGCATACTGTGGACTAACAGAGTGCTGCACACTGACAGAGAGAGAGGGAGCGAGTGAGAGAGCATGCTATGGACCAACAGAGTGCTACACACTGACAGAGAGAGAGGGAGAGAGAGAGAGCATACCATGGACCAACAGAGTGCTACACACTGACAGAGAGAGAGGGAGCGAGAGAGAGAGCATGCTATGGACCAACAGAGTGCTACACACTTACAGAGAGAGATAGAGAGAGTGAGCATACTACGCACCAACAGAGTGCTGCACACTGACAGAGAGAGAGACCATGCTACGCATCAACAGAGTGCTACACACTGACAGAGAGAGAGGGGGAGAGAGAGAGAGCATACTATGGACCAACAGAGTGCTACACACTGACAGAGAGGGAGGGAGAGAGAGAGCATGCTACGCACCAACAGAGTGCTGCACACTGACAGAGAGAGAGGGAGAGAGAGAGAGAGAGAGAGAGCATGCTACGCACCAACAGAGTGCCACACACTGACAGAGAGAGAGGGACAGAGAGAGAGAGAGAGAGAGAGCATGCTACGCATCAACAGAGTGCTACACACTGACAGAGAGAGAGGGAGAGAGAGAGAGAGAGAGCATGCTACGCACCAACAGAGTGCTGCACACTGACAGAGAGAGAGGGAGACAGCGAGAGAGAGAGAGCATGCTACGCACCAACAGAGTGCTACACACTGACAGAGAGAGAGGGAGAGAGAGAGAGAGCATACTTTGGACCAACAGAGTGCTACACACTGACAGAGAGGGAGGGAGAGAGAGAGAGAGCATACTACGCACCAACAGAGTGCTGCACACTGACAGAGAGAGAGAGCATGCTACGCACCAACAGAGTGCTACACACTGACAGAGAGAGAGAGAGAGAGCATGCTACGCACCAACAGAGTGCTACACACTGACAGAGAGAGAGAGAGAGAGCATACTACGCACCAACAGAGTGCTACACACTGACAGAGAGAGAGGGGGAGAGAGAGAGAGCATACTATGGACCAACAGAGTGCTACACACTGACAGAGAGGGAGAGAGAGAGAGAGCATGCTATGGACCAACAGAGTGCTACACACTGACAGAGAGAGAGGGAGAGAGAGAGCATACTATGGACCAACAGAGTGCTACACACTGACAGAGAGAGAGGGAGCGAGAGAGAGAGCATGCTATGGACCAACAGAGTGCTACACACTTACAGAGAGAGATAGAGAGAGTGAGCATACTACGCACCAACAGAGTGCTGCACACTGACAGAGAGAGAGACCATGCTACGCATCAACAGAGTGCTACACGCTGACAGAGAGAGAGAGAGAGCATGCTACGCACCAACAGAGTGCGACACACTGACAGAGAGAGAGGGAGAGAGAGAGCATACTATGGACCAACAGAGTGCTACACACTGACAGAGAGAGAGGGAGAGAGAGAGCATACTATGGACCAACAGAGTGCTAAACACTGACAGAGAGAGAGGGAGAGAGAGAGCATACTGTGGACCAACAGAGTGCTACACACTGACAGAGAGAGAGAGAGAGAGCATGCTACGCAGCAACAGAGTGCTACACACTGACAGAGAGAGAGGGAGAGAGAGAGAGCATACTATGGACCAACAGAGTGCTACACACTGACAGAGAGAGAGCATGCTACGCACCAACAGAGTGCTACACACTGACAGAGAGAGAGGGAGAGAGAGAGAGCATACTATGGACCAGCAGAGGGCTACCCACTGACAGAGAGAGAGAGAGAGAGAGAGAGAGAGCATACTATGGACCAGCAGAGTGCTACCCACTGACAGAGAGAGAGAAAGAGGGAGAGAGCATGCTCTGGACCAACAGAGTGCTGCACACTGACAGAGAGGGAGAGAGAGAGAGCACACCACGCACCAACAGTGCTACACACTGACAGAGAGAGAGGGAGAGAGAGCATACTATGGACCAACACAGTGCTGCACACTGACAGAGAGAGAGGGAGAGAGAGCATACTACGCACCAACAGAGTGCTACACACTGACAGAGAGAGAGGGAGCGAGAGAGAGAGCATGCATTGGACCAACAGAGTGCTACACACTGACAGAGAGAGAGGGAGAGAGAGCATACTATGGACCAACAGAGTGCTGCACACTGACAGAGAGAGCGAAAGCATGCTACGCACCAACAGAGTGCTACACACTGACAGAGAGAGAGGGAGAGAGAGAGCATACTATGGACCAACAGAGTGCTACACACTGACAGAGAGAGAGGGAGAGAGAGAACATACTATGGACCAACAGAGTGCTAAACACTGACAGAGAGAGAGGGAGAGAGAGAGAGCATACTGTGGACCAACAGAGTGCTACACACTGACAGAGAGAGAGGGAGCGAGTGAGAGAGCATGCTATGGACCAACAGAGTGCTACACACTGACAGAGAGAGAGGGAGAGAGAGCATACTGTGGACCAACAGAGTGCTGCACACTGACAGAGAGAGCGAAAGCATGCTACGCACCAACAGAGTGCTACACACTGACAGAGAGAGAGGGAGACAGAGAGAGAGAGAGCATGCTATGGACCAACAGAGTGCTGCACACTGACAGAGAGAGAGAAAGAGGGAGAGAGCATACTATGGACGAACAGAGTGCTCCACACTGACAGAGAGAGAGGGAGAGAGAGAGAGGGCATACTATGGACCAACAGAGTGCTACAGACTGACAGAGAGGGAGAGAGAGAGAGCACACCATGCACCAACAGAGTGCTACACACTGACAGAGAGAGAGGGAGAGAGAGAGAGAGCATACTACGCACCAACAGAGTGCTACACACTGACAGAGAGAGAGGGGGAGAGAGAGAGAGCATACTATGGACCAACAGAGTGCTACACACTGACAGAGCGAGAGAGAGAGAGAGCATACTATGGACCAACAGAGTGCTACACACTGACAGAGAGGGAGAGAGAGAGAGCATGCTACGCACCAACAGAGTGCTACATACTGACAGAGAGAGAGCATGCTACGCACCAACAGAGTGCTACACACTGACAGAGAGAGAGGGAGAGAGAGAGAGCATACTATGGACCAGCAGAGGGCTACCCACTGACAGAGAGAGAGACAGAGAGAGAGAGAGCATACTATGGACCAGCAGAGTGCTACCCACTGACAGAGAGAGAGAAAGAGGGAGAGAGCATGCTATGGACCAACAGAGTGGAACACACTGACAGAGAGAGAGGGAGAGAGAGAGAGCATGCTACGCACCAACAGAGTGCTACACACTGACAGAGAGAGAGGGAGCGAGTGAGAGAGCATGCTATGGACCAACAGAGTGCTACCCACTGACAGAGAGAGAGGGAGCGAGAGAGAGAGCATGCTATGGACCAACAGAGTGCTACACACTTACAGAGAGAGATAGAGAGAGTGAGCATACTACGCACCAACAGAGTGCTGCACACTGACAGAGAGAGAGACCATGCTACGCATCAACAGAGTGCTACACGCTGACAGAGAGAGAGAGAGAGAGAGCATGCTACGCACCAACAGAGTGCGACACACTGACAGAGAGAGAGGGAGAGAGAGAGCATACTATGGACCAACAGAGTGCTACACACTGACAGAGAGAGAGGGAGAGAGAGCATACTATGGACCAACAGAGTGCTAAACATTGACAGAGAGAGAGGGAGAGAGAGAGAGCATACTGTGGACTAACAGAGTGCTGCACACTGACAGAGAGAGAGGGAGCGAGTGAGAGAGCATGCTATGGACCAACAGAGTGCTACACACTGACAGAGAGAGAGGGAGAGAGAGAGAGCATACCATGGACCAACAGAGTGCTACACACTGACAGAGAGAGAGGGAGCGAGAGAGAGAGCATGCTATGGACCAACAGAGTGCTACACACTTACAGAGAGAGATAGAGAGAGTGAGCATACTACGCACCAACAGAGTGCTGCACACTGACAGAGAGAGAGACCATGCTACGCATCAACAGAGTGCTACACGCTGACAGAGAGAGAGAGAGAGCATGCTACGCACCAACAGAGTGCGACACACTGACAGAGAGAGAGGGAGAGAGAGAGCATACTATGGACCAACAGAGTGCTACACACTGACAGAGAGAGAGGGAGAGAGAGAGCATACTATGGACCAACAGAGTGCTAAACACTGACAGAGAGAGAGGGAGAGAGAGAGCATACTGTGGACCAACAGAGTGCTACACACTGACAGAGAGAGAGAGAGAGAGCATGCTACGCACCAACAGAGTGCTACACACTGACAGAGAGAGAGGGAGAGAGAGAGAGCATACTATGGACCAACAGAGTGCTACACACTGACAGAGAGAGAGCATGCTACGCACCAACAGAGTGCTACACACTGACAGAGAGAGAGGGAGAGAGAGAGAGCATACTATGGACCAGCAGAGGGCTACCCACTGACAGAGAGAGAGAGAGAGAGAGAGCATACTATGGACCAGCAGTGTGCTACCCACTGACAGAGAGAGAGAAAGAGGGAGAGAGCATGCTCTGGACCAACAGAGTGCTGCACACTGACAGAGAGGGAGAGAGAGAGAGCACACCACGCACCAACAGTGCTACACACTGACAGAGAGAGAGGGAGAGAGAGCATACTATGGACCAACAGAGTGCTGCACACTGACAGAGAGAGAGGGAGAGAGAGCATACTACGCACCAACAGAGTGCTACACACTGACAGAGAGAGAGGGAGCGAGAGAGAGAGCATGCATTGGACCAACAGAGTGCTACACACTGACAGAGAGAGAGGGAGAGAGAGAGCATACTATGGACCAACAGAGTGCTACACACTGACAGAGAGAGAGGGAGAGAGAGAACATACTATGGACCAACAGAGTGCTAAACACTGACAGAGAGAGAGGGAGAGAGAGAGAGCATACTGTGGACCAACAGAGTGCTACACACTGACAGAGAGAGAGGGAGCGAGTGAGAGAGCATGCTATGGACCAACAGAGTGCTACACACTGACAGAGAGAGAGGGAGAGAGAGCATACTGTGGACCAACAGAGTGCTGCACACTGACAGAGAGAGCGAAAGCATGCTACGCACCAACAGAGTGCTACACACTGACAGAGAGAGAGGGAGACAGAGAGAGAGAGAGCATGCTATGGACCAACAGAGTGCTGCACACTGACAGAGAGAGAGAAAGAGGGAGAGAGCATACTATGGACGAACAGAGTGCTCCACACTGACAGAGAGTGAGGGAGAGAGAGAGAGAGCATACTATGGACCAACAGAGTGCTACAGACTGACAGAGAGAGAGGGAGAGAGAGAGAGCACACCATGCACCAACAGAGTGCTACACACTGACAGAGAGAGAGGGAGAGAGAGAGAGCACACTACGCACCAACAGAGTGCTACACACTGACAGAGAGAGAGGGGGAGAGAGAGAGCATACTATGGACCAACAGAGTGCTACACACTGACAGAGCGAGAGAGAGAGAGAGCATACTATGGACCAACAGAGTGCTACACACTGACAGAGAGGGAGAGAGAGAGAGCATACTACGCACCAACAGAGTGCTACACACTGACAGAGAGAGAGGGGGAGAGAGAGAGAGCATACTATGGACCAACAGAGTGCTACACACTGACAGAGAGGGAGGGAGAGAGAGAGCATGCTACGCACCAACAGAGTGCTGCACACTGACAGAGAGAGAGGGAGAGAGAGAGAGAGAGAGAGAGCATGCTACGCACCAACAGAGTGCCACACACTGACAGAGAGAGAGGGACAGAGAGAGAGAGAGAGAGAGAGCATGCTACGCATCAACAGAGTGCTACACACTGACAGAGAGAGAGGGAGAGAGAGAGAGAGAGAGCATGCTACGCACCAACAGAGTGCTGCACACTGACAGAGAGAGAGGGAGACAGCGAGAGAGAGAGAGCATGCTACGCACCAACAGAGTGCTACACACTGACAGAGAGAGAGGGAGAGAGAGAGAGAGCATACTTTGGACCAACAGAGTGCTACACACTGACAGAGAGGGAGGGAGAGAGAGAGAGAGCATGCTACGCACCAACAGAGTGCTACACACTGACAGAGAGAGAGAGAGAGAGCATGCTACGCACCAACAGAGTGCTACACACTGACAGAGAGAGAGAGAGAGAGCATACTACGCACCAACAGAGTGCTACACACTGACAGAGAGAGAGGGGGAGAGAGAGAGAGCATACTATGGACCAACAGAGTGCTACACACTGACAGAGAGGGAGAGAGAGAGAGAGCATGCTATGGACCAACAGAGTGCTACACACTGACAGAGAGAGAGGGAGAGAGAGAGCATACTATGGACCAACAGAGTGCTACACACTGACAGAGAGAGAGGGAGCGAGAGAGAGAGCATGCTATGGACCAACAGAGTGCTACACACTTACAGAGAGAGATAGAGAGAGTGAGCATACTACGCACCAACAGAGTGCTGCACACTGACAGAGAGAGAGACCATGCTACGCATCAACAGAGTGCTACACGCTGACAGAGAGAGAGAGAGAGCATGCTACGCACCAACAGAGTGCGACACACTGACAGAGAGAGAGGGAGAGAGAGAGCATACTATGGACCAACAGAGTGCTACACACTGACAGAGAGAGAGGGAGAGAGAGAGCATACTATGGACCAACAGAGTGCTAAACACTGACAGAGAGAGAGGGAGAGAGAGAGCATACTGTGGACCAACAGAGTGCTACACACTGACAGAGAGAGAGAGAGAGAGCATGCTACGCAGCAACAGAGTGCTACACACTGACAGAGAGAGAGGGAGAGAGAGAGAGCATACTATGGACCAACAGAGTGCTACACACTGACAGAGAGAGAGCATGCTACGCACCAACAGAGTGCTACACACTGACAGAGAGAGAGGGAGAGAGAGAGAGCATACTATGGACCAGCAGAGGGCTACCCACTGACAGAGAGAGAGAGAGAGAGAGAGAGAGCATACTATGGACCAGCAGAGTGCTACCCACTGACAGAGAGAGAGAAAGAGGGAGAGAGCATGCTCTGGACCAACAGAGTGCTGCACACTGACAGAGAGGGAGAGAGAGAGAGCACACCACGCACCAACAGTGCTACACACTGACAGAGAGAGAGGGAGAGAGAGCATACTATGGACCAACACAGTGCTGCACACTGACAGAGAGAGAGGGAGAGAGAGCATGCTACGCACCAACAGAGTGCTACACACTGACAGAGAGAGAGGGAGCGAGAGAGAGAGCATGCATTGGACCAACAGAGTGCTACACACTGACAGAGAGAGAGGGAGAGAGAGCATACTATGGACCAACAGAGTGCTGCACACTGACAGAGAGAGCGAAAGCATGCTACGCACCAACAGAGTGCTACACACTGACAGAGAGAGAGGGAGAGAGAGAGCATACTATGGACCAACAGAGTGCTACACACTGACAGAGAGAGAGGGAGAGAGAGAACATACTATGGACCAACAGAGTGCTAAACACTGACAGAGAGAGAGGGAGAGAGAGAGAGCATACTGTGGACCAACAGAGTGCTACACACTGACAGAGAGAGAGGGAGCGAGTGAGAGAGCATGCTATGGACCAACAGAGTGCTACACACTGACAGAGAGAGAGGGAGAGAGAGCATACTGTGGACCAACAGAGTGCTGCACACTGACAGAGAGAGCGAAAGCATGCTACGCACCAACAGAGTGCTACACACTGACAGAGAGAGAGGGAGACAGAGAGAGAGAGAGCATGCTATGGACCAACAGAGTGCTGCACACTGACAGAGAGAGAGAAAGAGGGAGAGAGCATACTATGGACGAACAGAGTGCTCCACACTGACAGAGAGAGAGGGAGAGAGAGAGAGAGCATACTATGGACCAACAGAGTGCTACAGACTGACAGAGAGGGAGAGAGAGAGAGCACACCATGCACCAACAGAGTGCTACACACTGACAGAGAGAGAGGGAGAGAGAGAGAGAGCATACTACGCACCAACAGAGTGCTACACACTGACAGAGAGAGAGGGGGAGAGCGAGAGAGCATACTATGGACCAACAGAGTGCTACACACTGACAGAGCGAGAGAGAGAGAGAGCATACTATGGACCAACAGAGTGCTACACACTGACAGAGAGGGAGAGAGAGAGAGCATACTACGCACCAACGGAGTGCTACACACTGACAGAGAGTGAGGGAGAGAGAGAGAGAGCATACTATGGACCAACAGAGTGCTACACACTGACAGAGAGAGAGGGAGAGAGAGAGCATACTATGGACCAACAGAGTGCTACACACTGACAGAGAGAGAGGGGGAGAGAGAGAGAGCATACTATGGACCAACAGAGTGCTACACACTGACAGAGAGAGAGGGAGAGAGAGAGCATACTATGGACCAACAGAGTGCTACACACTGACAGAGAGGGAGGGAGAGAGAGAGCATGCTACGCACCAACAGAGTGCTGCACACTGACAGAGAGAGAGGGAGAGAGAGAGAGAGAGAGAGAGCATGCTACGCACCAACAGAGTGCCACACACTGACAGAGAGAGAGGGACAGAGAGAGAGAGAGAGAGAGAGCATGCTACGCATCAACAGAGTGCTACACACTGACAGAGAGAGAGGGAGAGAGAGAGAGAGAGAGCATGCTACGCACCAACAGAGTGCTGCACACTGACAGAGATAGAGGGAGACAGCGAGAGAGAGAGAGCATGCTACGCACCAACAGAGTGCTACACACTGACAGAGAGAGAGGGAGAGAGAGAGAGAGCATACTTTGGACCAACAGAGTGCTACACACTGACAGAGAGGGAGGGAGAGAGAGAGAGAGCATACTACGCACCAACAGAGTGCTGCACACTGACAGAGAGAGAGAGCATGCTACGCACCAACAGAGTGCTACACACTGACAGAGAGAGAGAGAGAGAGCATACTACGCACCAACAGAGTGCTACACACTGACAGAGAGAGAGGGAGAGAGAGAGAGAGCATACTATGGACCAACAGAGTGCTACACACTGACAGAGAGGGAGAGAGAGAGAGAGCATGCTATGGACCAACAGAGTGCTACACACTGACAGAGAGAGAGGGAGAGAGAGAGCATACTATGGACCAACAGAGTGCTACACACTGACAGAGAGGGAGGGAGAGAGAGAGCATACTATGGACCAACAGAGTGCTACACACTGACAGAGAGAGAGGGAGAGAGAGAGAGCATGCTACGCACCAACAGAGTGCTGCACACTGACAGAGAGAGAGGGAGAGAGAGAGAGAGAGAGAGCATGCTACGCACCAACAGAGTGCCACACACTGAAAGAGAGAGAGGGACAGAGAGAGAGAGAGAGCGAGCATGCTACGCATCAACAGAGTGCTACACACTGACAGAGAGAGAGGGAGAGAGAGAGAGAGAGAGCATGCTACGCACCAACAGAGTGCTGCACACTGACAGAGAGAGAGGGAGACAGCGAGAGAGAGAGAGCATGCTACGCACCAACAGAGTGCTACACACTGACAGAGAGAGAGGGAGAGAGAGAGAGAGCATACTTTGGACCAACAGAGTGCTACACACTGACAGAGAGGGAGGGAGAGAGAGAGAGAGCATACTACGCACCAACAGAGTGCTGCACACTGACAGAGAGAGAGAGCATGCTACGCACCAACAGAGTGCTACACACTGACAGAGAGAGAGGGGGAGAGAGAGAGAGCATACTATGGACCAACAGAGTGCTACACACTGACAGAGAGCGAGAGAGAGAGAGAGCATACCATGGACCAACAGAGTGCGACACACTGACAGAGATCGGGGGAGAGAGAGCATACTATGGACCAACAGAGTGCTACACACTGACAGAGAGAGAGGGAGAGAGAGAGAGAGCATGCTATGGACCAACAGAGTGCTACACACTGACAGAGAGAGAGGGAGAGAGAGAGAGCATGCTACGCACCAACAGAGTGCGACACACTGACAGAGAGAGAGGGAGAGAGAGAGAGAGAGAGCATGCTACGCACCAACAGAGTGCTACACACTGACAGAGAGAGAGGGAGAGAGAGAGAGAGAGAGAGCATGCTACGCATCAACAGAGTGCTGCACACTGACAGAGAGAGAGGGAGAGAGAGAGAGAGAGAGCATGCTACGCACCAACAGAGTGCTGCACACTGACAGAGAGAGAGGGAGACAGCGAGAGAGAGAGAGCATGCTACGCACCAACAGAGTGCTACACACTGACAGAGAGAGAGGGAGAGAGAGAGCATACTATGGACCAACAGAGTGCTACACACTAACAGAGAGAGAGAGAGAGAGAGCATGCTACGCACCAACAGAGTGCCACACACTGACAGAGAGAGAGGGAGAGAGAGAGAGAGAGAGAGCATGCTACGCACCAACAGAGTGCTACACACTGACAGATAGAGAGGGAGAGAGAGAGAGAGCATACTACGCACCAACAGAGTGCTGCACACTGACAGAGAGAGAGCGAGAGAGAGAGAGAGCATACTACGCACCAACAGAGTGCTACACACTGATAGAGAGAGAGGGAGAGAGAGAGAGCATACTATGGACCAACAGAGTGCTACAAACTGACAGCGGGAGAGAGAGAGAGCATACTATGGACCAACAGAGTGCTACACACTGACAGAGAGAGCGAGAGAGAGAGAGCACACACTTCACACTTAGAGAGAGTGTGCTGCATGCCAACAGAGAGAGCTACACGCCGAGAGAGAGAGAGACAGCGCACATGCATTACACACTGACAGAGAGAGAGGAGAGCGCACATGCACTATACACTGACAGAGAGAGCTAAACACCGAGAGAGAGAGAGAGAGAGAGCATACTATGGACCAACAGAGTGCTCCACTGACAGAGAGAGAGGGAGAGAGAGAGGTCATACTATGGACCAACAGAGTGCTGCACACTGACAGAGAGAGAGAGAGAGAGAGGTCATACTATGGACCAACAGAGTGTTACACACTGACAGAGAGAGAGAGAGAGAGAGAGGTCATACGATGCACCAACAGAGTGCTACACACTGACACAGAGAGAGAGAGAGAGAGAGAGCATACTATGGACCAACAGAGTGTTACACACTGACAGAGAGAGGGAGAGAGAGAGAGCACACACTTCACACTTCGACAGAGTGTGCTACATACCAACAGAGAGAGCTGCACGCCGAGAGAGAGACAGCGCACATGCATTACACACTGACAGAGAGAGAGAGAGAGGAGAGCGCACATGCACTATACACTGACAGAGAGAGCTAAACACCGAGAGAGAGAGAGAGAGAGCACATGCACTGTACACTGACAGAGAGCTACATACCTAGAGAGAGAGAGAGAGAGAGAGCGTGCACATGCACTACACACTGACAGAGAGAGAGAGCTACATACCTAGAGAGAGAGAGAGCGCACATGCACTATACACTGACAGAGAGAGAGCTACACACCGAGAGAGAGAGAGAGAGAGAGAGCGCACATGCACTATACACTGACAGAGAGAGAGCTACTTACCTAGAAAGAGAGAGAGAGAGAGAGCGCACATGCACTATACACTGACAGAGAGAGAGAGAGAGCGCACATGCACTATACACTGACAGAAAGAGCTACATACCTAGAGAGAGAGAGAGAGAGAGAGAGAGCGCACATGCACTATACACTGACAGAGAGAGCTACACACCGAGAGAGAGAGAGAGAGAGAGAGTGCGCACATGCACTGTACACTGACAGAGAGAGAGAGAGAGAGAGAGAGAGCGCACATGCACTCTACACTGACAGAGAGAGAGAGAGAGAGAGAGCGCACATGCACTATACACTGACAGAGAGAGAGAGAGAGAGTGCGCACATGCACTGTGCACTGACAGAGAGAGAGAGAGAGAGAGAGCGCACATGCACTATACACTGACAGAGTGAGAGAGAGAGCGCACATGCACTATTCACTGACAGAGAGAGAGCTACTTACCTCGAGAGAGAGAGAGAGAGAGCGAGCGCACATGCACTTTTCACTGACAGAGTGAGAGAGCTACACACCGAGAGAGAGAGCGCACATGCACTATACACTGACAGAGAGAGAGAGCTACATACCTAGAGAGAGAGAGAGAGAGAGCGCACATGCACTATACACTGACAGAGAGAGAGAGCTACACACCGAGAGAGAGAGAGAGAGAGAGCGTGCACATGCACTACACACTGACAGAGAGAGAGAGAGAGAGCGCACATGCACTACACACTGACAGAGAGAGAGAGAGAGAGCGCACATGCACTGCACACTGACAGAGAGAGAGAGAGAGAGAGAGAGCGCACATGCACTACACACTGACAGAGAGAGAGAGAGAGAGAGCGCACATGCACTACACACTGACAGAGAGAGAGAGAGAGAGAGAGCGCACATGCACTACACACTGACAGAGAGAGAGAGAGAGAGAGAGAGCGCACATGCACTACACACTGACAGAGAGAGAGCTACATATATAACTTAAAGGGAAGAGAGTCAGCTAAACCACAATGTCAGCTGAGTTTTGACCTTCCTGTTGTTTCCTGTTGAATGCCAAACTTGCTGCCTTGAATTTCTAAAATGGTGCCTCACATACTGGTGTGTCATGAGAGACCGATTTAAGCATTTGAGACACTCTGAACAGACTGTTCAACTAAATAACGTCAAAGCAATTACACTGTTTCCAATCGGTTCTTTATATCTTCTCACTTATTGATATAGACAGGAAAAGGTATGAAGAAATAAACGAGGATAAATACAGAGGAAAATGACACAATGTTCAGGGAAAGCTGCACAACATCTGAAAACAGACAGAAGACGACAAAAGCAGAAACCCATCAGAGAGAGAAACAGTCTGTCAGCAGTTTCAGGAGAGGTGAAGACATTGTCTCCTGAACCCATTTATATTGTCCGCTTCAATCAGCTCCGCTGTTAACTTATTCCTCAAGTCTATTACCTTTCTGTAAAAAAAGTTCCACCTGGCTTCCCTTTCTTGCGCCTAACTTTCTAATTTTTTAACTTGCATCCTCTGGTACTTGGAACTATCTCCACAACAAGCAGTGTGTCTGTATCAATTTTGCCCGTATCCTAACTCGCAGCAAGTCCTGTTCACCCATCACCCCTGTGCTCGCTGACCTACATTGGCTCCCAGTCCGGAAACACCTCGATTTTAAAATTCTTATCCTTGTGTTCAAATCCCACCATGACCTCGCCCCTCCCTAATCTCTGTAACCTCCTCCAGCCCTACAACCCTCCAAGATCTCTGCGTTCCTCCAACTCTGGCCTCTTGTGCATCCCCCACTTCCTTTGCCCCACTATTGGCGGCCATGCCTTCAGCCGTCTAGGCCCTAAGCTCTAGAATTCCCTCCCTAAGCCTCTCCGTCTCTCTCCTCCTTTGATGTTGCTTAAAACCTACCTCTTTGACCAAACATTTGCCCCAGTCTTTGGCTCGGTGTCAATTTTTTTGTCTTTGAATATGCTCCAGTGAAGTGCCTTGGGGATGTTTTACTATGTTAAAGGTGTTGTATAAATGCAAGTTGTTGGTCAATTCCCTTCACAATCTGGAAAATTTCAATTACCCATTTGGTTTCCGAGAGCTCAAGATGTTGACAGGTTGTGAGGAAGGTGACTTGAATCTTAAGCCCAAAGCTGAGCTCTTCTCAGAGGAGAAACCAATGCTTGATTCCTCATCCTCGTCTGGTCCAAGCTTCCTCACATCCACTTCTCCTCAAAACACTGACAACAACTCACAAGATTAAAAAAACAAAAACTGCTGCAGGAATTACTGAGGAGGACTAACCCAAACATAACCTAATTCCAACACCTTTTATTTCATATTGGACTGTGTATAGTCTAACATCTATTCCTTAACAAGATCCCATATTACATTCCAATCAAACTGTGCCATATCAGCTGATTGCCATAGGATCATAGAGAGGTTACAGCACGGAAGGAGGCCATTTGGCCCATCAAGTCCATGCCGGCTCTATGCAAGGGCAATCCAGCTACTCCCACTTCCCCACCATATCCCCGTAGCCCTGCAAATTTTTTCCTTTCAAGTATTTATCCAGTTCCCTTTTGAAGGCCATGATTGAATCTTCCTCCACCACCCCCTCAGGCAGTGCATTCCAGATCCTAACCACTCGCTGTGTGAAAAAGATTTTCCTCATGTCACCTTTGGTTCTTTTGCCAATCGCCGTAAATCTATGTCCTCTGGTTCTTGACTCTTCCATCAATGGGAACAGTTTCTCTCTATCTATTCTGTCTAGACCTTTCATGATTTTGAACACCTCTATCAAATCTCCTCTCAACCTTCTCTGTTTCAAGGAGAACAACCCCAGCTTCTCCAGTCTATCCTTATATCTAAAGTCCCTCATCTCTGAAATCATTCTAGTAAATCTCTTCTCCACCCTCTCTAAAGCCATCACATCTTTCCTAAACTGCAGTGCCAAAACTGGACACAACACTCCTGTTTTGGCCGAACCAGCCTTTTATAAAGATTCATCATGACTTCCTTGCTTTTGTATCTATGCTTCTATTTATAAAGCCCAGGATCCTGTATGCTTTTTTAAACACTTTCTCAACCTGTCCTGCCACTTTCAACGATTTGTGTACATGGACCCCCAGATCCCTCTGTTCCTCTAACCCTTTTAGAGTTGTGCCCTCTTGTTTATATTGCCTCTCCTCATTCTTCCTACCGAAATGTATCACTTCGCATATTTCTGCGTTAAATTTCATCTGCCATGTGTCCGCCCATTCCACCCGCCTGTCTATGTCCTCTTGAAGTCTATCAGTATCCTCCTTACTGTTCATTACACTTCCAAGTTTTGTATCATCTGCAAATTTTGAAATTGTGCCCTGTACACCCAAGTCCAAGTCATTAATATATATCAAGAAAAGCAGTGGTCCTAGTACCGACCCCTGGGGAACACCACTGTACACCTCCCTCCAGTCCAAAAAAAAACTGTTCGCCACTGCTCTCTGTTTCCTGTTACTTAGTCAATTTTGTATCCATGTTGCTACTGCCTCTTTTATTCCAGACTTCAGTCTTGATGACAAGCCTATTATGTGGCACTTTATCAAACGTCTTTTGAAAGCCCATATACACATCAACTGCTTTACCCTCATCGACCCTCTCTGTTACCTCATCAAAACAAATCCGTGCTGGCTTTCCCTAATCAATCCACACTCGTCCAAGTGACTGCTAATTCTGTCCCGGATTATCGTTTCTAAAAGTTGCCCCACCACTGAGGTTAAACTGACTGGCCTATAGTTGCTGGCTTTATCCTTACATCTTTTTTTGAACAAGGGTGTAACATTTGCAATTCTCCAGTCCTCTGGCACCACCCCCATATCTACAGATATTTGGAAGATTATGACCAGTACCTCCGCAATTTCCAACCTTACTTCCCTCAGTAGGATGCATCCCATTCAGACTGGATGACTTATCTACTTTAATTACAGCCAGTCTTTCTAGTACCTCCTCTTTATCTGTTTTTAGCCCATCCAGTATCTCAACTATATCTTCCTTCACTGAGACTCTAGCAGCATCTTCTTCCAATCTAAAATTACCCTACTTATTTGCTTAGTAATGACAATGCTTCAAGAACTGTATTTTTTTTTAACTGTTTGCATCTTCTGCTACCGACTCTGCGATGCAAATGAAATTGGTACACTGTGTGCGAAACCTCAATCTATATCTTAGAATGTAACATAGATAAAAACAAAATAAAATATAACCAATTTACAATTACAGTGAAACCTGTAAATCAGGGACCCTAAGGGACTTACATCAGGTGTCCTTTATTTGTAGGTGTCCCTATTTTCAAAATGATCATTATATGTATGGTCAATTATTTGGAACTGTCAATGAATATCCCTTTTTTGCAGGTGTACTTTTGTGCAGGTTTCACTGTAATCCATATTAGTTTCGACGGTTTCTCACAAGGGAACTATCTGACCACATACTGTTACACGGAGATATCGCTACACTTACTGGAGTCTCACAGTCATCTCTTGCTTCTGTATTTTACTCTGTTAAAAAAGGGGCATTGTTCGTTGCTCCACTTGTGTGAGAGCATGTTGTCGGCCCATGGGAGAGCTCATCGGGTTTGATGCTTTGCTCACCCAGTTTGGTTTACAGGGACAGTTCAGGCAAGGATGAAGGCACAGCATCAGCAGGTCGTCAGGAAGAGCTTCTGAGGAACAGCATGTGATGACAAAAGGGCCATTAGTTCCATCAAGCATGCTCCTCCCCTAGCCCGTCTACAATCGACCTGATTATGGTCTCTGGAGTTTAGGAGAATGAGAGGTGATCTCATTGAAACATATAAAATTCTTAGAGGGCTTGACGGGGTGGATGCTGAGAGGTTGTTTCCCCTGGCTGGAGAGTCTAGAACTAGGAGTCATAGTCTCAGGATAAGAGGTCGGCCATTTAGGACCGAGATGAGGAACAATTTCTTCACTCGGGGTTGTGAATCTTTGGAATTCTCTACCCCAGAGGGCAGTGGATGCTCAGCTGTTGAGTATATTCAAGACTGAGATCGATGGATATTTGGACATTAAGGGAATCAAGGAATATGGGGATCGGCGGGAAAGTGGAGTTGAGGTAGAAGATCAGCCGTGATCTTATTGAATGGCGGAGCAGGCGACTCCTGCTCCTATTTCTTATGTTCTTAACCCACCCATTTCATCGATTCAGGAAACCTTCTGCATAAATACCCACTGATCAAGCATAAACTCCAAACTATCCATTAATCCTCATGTCTCCACTATCCGACCCTGGCCTGCTAGCCTCCAGATATTAGCTTCCACCAGCCATCAGCATGGGAACCATTATAAACCATGGCGTATTTGATCTTCACACAAAGGGTAGTGGAAATCTGGAACTGCCTCCCTCCCAAAAGGCTGTGGATGCTGGGGGTCAATTGAAAATTCTTTGAGAAGTGTCCAGTCACGATGCTCCGGCCATCATGGTGTGTGGGGCAGGCTTGATGGACCAGCTGGTCTTTTCCTGCCCGTCAATGTCATATGTTCATATGTTAAAGGTGCTATATAAATGCGAGCTGCTGCTGCTGCTGCTGCTGTTGTTGTTGTTGTTGTTGTTGTTGTTGTTGAGTGAGGGTAAGGGTGACCAACCCAGACTTCAGCCCACACTGTAAGGCTGGCTGACAGACTGCCTCTCGTGATCCTGTACACCCTTGTCAGGAAAGCTATAAACAAAAAAATACAAAATCATCAACAATATTTAGCTTGACTCCTTAAATTCTAATTTTCCACATAAGTGAGCTTTCAGATTAACATTCAGTGGCACGGAATAGAATTAGAAGTAATATTTTTACAGCAAAAGACTTTGTGTATTAACCGGAAAACTGGTCGGAAAAAAAAATCCCCCCAGAGGGTATTTTTTTAAGTAAATAGAAGTTATTTCACCTCTGCCCCCCTCCCCCCCTCCCCCCCTCCCCCGCTCGACTGAAGGTGCTCGAGGGATAAAGGGTAGCCCATACTACCTCACCAAAGAACCATTAAAGGGTTAAGGGGTGATCTCATTGACGTGTTTAAGATGATTAAAGGGTTTGATAGGGTAGATAGAGAGAAACGATTTTCTCTGGTGGGGGGAGTCCAGCACAAGGGGGCATAATCTTAAAATTAGAGCTAGGCCGTTCAGGGGTGATGTCAGGAAGCACTTCTTCACACAAAGGGGAGTGGAAATCTGGAACTCTCTCCCCCATAAAACTGTTGCGACTGGGGGTTAATTGAAAATTTCAAAACTGAGATTGATAGATTTTTGTTAGGCAAGGGTATTAAGGGTCACGGAACCAAGGCGGGTAGATGGAGT
Organism: Heptranchias perlo; assembly: GCF_035084215.1. Taxonomy (NCBI): domain Eukaryota; kingdom Metazoa; phylum Chordata; class Chondrichthyes; order Hexanchiformes; family Hexanchidae; genus Heptranchias; species Heptranchias perlo. Next base: position 13,426,222 of record NC_090346.1, read on the forward strand.
TAAGATACAGATCAGCCATGATCTAATTGAACAGCGGAACAGACTCGAGGGGCTGAATGGCCTACTCCTGTTCCTATGTTCCCATTCTTCTTGAATGAACCAATATGGTGGGTGTCCACAGGCCATTTGACTATGGCGGCATCACACCTGATCCTAAGCCTCAGCCTGTCAATACCGGACATCCACATACTTTCCTTCAGTGGTCGCTGGATCATGATCAGGTGCCGGGCGTTGATGTTTCCCCCCTTTCTAGCCCTAGGGGGCCCGATGGCCAAATGCAGACACCCAATTGCCCCGTCCAAGTTGAGATCTGTTAACTCAATACAGACCAGAGAAGGTACTTGGGACCATCCTGCCTCAGCACTGCCCTGTGGGCGATGCACTTACCAAGAGAGACTCGGGAGAGCTTGCATTTGTATTTTCCTAGTTACCCTGGCTCGCCGCTGCCCCTGCCTCCCCCCTGGCCAGCTGGGGTAAGCCTATCGTGTACCTCCATCCCACGCAACGATAGGGGAGGCAGGGGAGCAGTGCATGAAGCCACCTCTTTTAAACGTCACACCTACCAGGACAGCTGCATGCATTGTGTGGAGCATAAATGCTAGCATAGACCAGTTGGGCCAAATGGCCTGTTTCTGTGCCGTAAATTCTATGTAATTCCATGCAATCACTAATCTTTATTTCTTTTTAATTTTATAATATACACTGACTGCATGATTTCCCAGTAACCATAAAAGCAGATTCTTTTTTCCCCCTCCGCTTGCTCCAGCTCAGACCTCCAATTCAATAAGCAAGACGATTAAAGAGATGTGGGCTTATTTGCCATCTGATGCTCTTCTGCTGTCTGCTTTCATTCTTTCGCCGGTTTCAGATACAAGCCAAAGGCAATTAGTTCCCTGTGTAGCTGCAGGAGCTGGATGTTGGGCTCTGCTGTCATCGAATCGCTTACTAAGCACGGCTAATTTATGCTGGGCAGCTTTTAATGAGCTGCAACAAATTAAGACAGCTGTGAACCCAATAGAATTAGGCCCCTCATGTTTAAATGCATCATCTTCACCTAGCTCTGTAATCCTCTAATATTAGCAAACTCTCCCACTGCCTCCAATTACTAAACCGGTAAAATCTTTCCTCCGCTCCCCGGGGTTTTTTTTTAAATGCATTCTCTCCACCACTTAACATTTCTTCTGGGTCGCACAATTTCCTGAATGGACAAGGTAGGCAGGGGGCTCGATTCACAGGCCCAGTGTAACTGTGAGTCTCCATTCACAGGCCCAGTGTAACTTGTGGGTCTCCATTCACAGGCCCAGTGTAACTGTGGGTCTCCATTCACAGGCCCAGTGTAACTGTGAGTCTCCATTCACAGGCCCAGTGTAACTGTGGGTCTCCATTCACAGGCCCAGTGTAACTGTGGGTCTCCATTCACAGGCCCAGTGTAACTGTGGGTCTCCATTCACAGGCCCAGTGTAACTGTGAGTCTCCATTCACAGGCCCAGTCTAACTTGTGGGTCTCCATTCACAGGCCCAGTGTAACTGTGAGTCTCCATTCACAGGCCCAGTCTAACTTGTGGGTCTCCATTCACAGGCCCAGTGTAACTGTGAGTCTCCATTCACAGACCCAGTCTAACTTGTGGGTCTCCATTCACAGGCCCAGTCTAACTTGTGGGTCTCCATTCACAGGCCCAGTGTAACTTGTGGGTCTCCATTCACAGGCCCAGTGTAACTGTGGGTCTCCATTCACAGGCCCAGTGTAACTGTGGGTCTCCATTCACAGGCCCAGTGTAACTGTGGGTCTCCATTCACAGGCCCAGTGTAACTGTGGGTCTCCATTCACAGGCCCAGTGTAACTGTGAGTCTCCATTCACAGGCCCAGTCTAACTTGTGGGTCTCCATTCACAGGCCCAGTGTAACTGTGAGTCTCCATTCACAGGCCCAGTCTAACTTGTGGGTCTCCATTCACAGGCCCAGTGTAACTGTGAGTCTCCATTCACAGACCCAGTCTAACTTGTGGGTCTCCATTCACAGGCCCAGTCTAACTTGTGGGTCTCCATTCACAGGCCCAGTGTAACTGTGAGTCTCCATTCACAGGCCCAGTCTAACTTGTGGGTCTCCATTCACAGGCCCAGTGTAACTTGTGGGTCTCCATTCACAGGCCCAGTGTAACTGTGGGTCTCCATTCACAGGCCCAGTGTAACTGTGGGTCTCCATTCACAGGCCCAGTGTAACTGTGGGTCTCCATTCACAGGCCCAGTGTAACTGTGGGTCTCCATTCATCGGCCTCTCTGTCAGAGTAACTTTACTGGGGCGTTGGGATTTGTGGAACTGACTCAGGTGGACTTCGAGTCCCACCGAGGAAGCCCCCAGCCCCTCCTTGCACTTTAATTTTCATTCTTCCTCTCCTCCCCTGAAGATGTTGACTTTTGCCGCAGTTTGGTTCTGCAGCACCGTCAAGTTCTCTGGAACCTCATTTAAATGATCATTATTTACTTATGAGCCTTCACACCGATTATTGGCTGGCTGTTAGGTTGTGAGGAGCAACACAATCAAACTCAATGGTGTTGCTCAATCTGCTTATTTCTATTGTAAACAATTTTACAACACCAAGTTATAGTCCAGCAATTTTATTTTAAATTCACAAGCTTTCGGAGATTTTCTCCTTCCTCAGGCAAATGCTTATTTCTAGTCATTCAATAGGTCAGAGATGGGAACCCTGACTGATTTTGCCCAATAGGAGGTGACATAGCTTGGGTTCCCACCCTCCCCCACCCTCCCCCACCCCCCCATATGGACTTGTCCGTTCATTTTTTCTCTGGGGTGTCCAGAAGTTTTGAGAATGTAAATCAGACGTGAGAAGTTGGTCTTTTAAACAGAAGTCTATTTTCCCACTTACTTCTGAGTCCTATGATATGGGACAGATGGAGCAGGGGAGTTCTCTCCAGTGTCCTGATCAATATTTATCCCTCAAACAACATCACTAAAAACAGATTATCTGGTCATTATTAAATTGCTGTTTGTGGGGTCTTGCTGTGTGCAAATTATCTGCCGCATTTCCTACGTTACAACAGTGACTACACCTCACAAAGTACTTCATTGGCTGTAAAGCGATCTGGGGTGGTGAAAGGTGCTGTATAAATGCAAGTTCTTTCCTTTACTATGTGTTGCTAGAGTTTTCAATGAACTTTCACCATAAGCAAAGCAAACTCAAGCTATGATCCTACCCCTTCACCGCCTCTCCTGCCCACTTCTGACGTTGGCAAAAGGAGCCCATCCTGGGCACAGCCAGAACTAAAACAGAAAACAAAGTAACCCTCCAAAAAAAGGGGGATCTGTTCTTCTCTCTTTCCAAGATTGCGTCATGCCCCAAACACACCTTCAGGCGATAGTTCAGGCTAGAGATCTGCTGCCAATCTTGCTCCTATTTTTTACATAGAATTACATAGAATGTACAGCACAGAAACAGGCCATTCGGCCCAACAGGTCCATGCCAGTGTTTATGCTCCACACGAGCCTCCTCCCTCCCTACTTGATCTCACCCTATTAGCATATCCTTCTATTCCTTTCTCCCTCATGTGTTTATTTAGCTTCCCCTTAAATGCATCTATGCTATTCACCTCAACTACTCCATGTGGTAGTGAGTTCCACATTCTAACCACTCTCTGGGTAAAGAAGTTTCTCCTGAATTCCCTATTAGATTCATTGGTGAGTTAGACGATCAGCCATGATCATTTTGAATGGCGGAGCAGGCCTGAAGGGCCAAATGACCGACTCTTGCTCCTATTTTCTATGTTTCTATGTGACTATTTTATATTTATGGCCCCTAGTTTTGGTCTCCCCCACAAGTGGAAACATCTTCCCTACATTTTTGAGCCAGCATGTAGAAAGTCCTACAAGAGAGGGGGCGGTACTGGACCTAATTCTAGGGAATGTGGCCGGCCAAGTGGAAGAAGTGCTAGTAGGTGAGCACTTTGGTGACAGTGACCATAATTCAGTGAGATTTAAGGTGGTCATGGAAAAGGACAGGGAGGGGCCAGAAATAAAGGTTCTAAATTGGGGGAAGGCCGATTTTAATAGGATAAGGCAGGATCTGGCCAAAATGGACTGGGATCAGCTGCTTGTAGGAAAATCCGCATCGGAGCAATGGGAGTCTTTCAGAAGGGAGATTGAGACCATACAATGGCAACATGTTCCCGTAAAGGTCAAGGGTGGTTCCAAGAACTCCAGGGAACCTTGGATGTCAGGGGATATCCGAGAATGGATTAGGAAAAAAAGGAAGGCTTTTGGCAGATACAAAAGGCTAAAGACGGAGGAAGCCCTAGAGGAGTACAAAAAGTGCAGGGGGATACTTAAAAAAGAAATTAGGAGATCAAGGAGGGGCCATGAAAAAACACTGGCGAGCAAAATAAAAGGAAAATCCTAAGATGTTTTATAAGTATATTAAGGGTAAGAGGATGACTAGGGAAAAAATAGGGCCCATTAGGGACAAAAATGGCAATCTGTGTGTGGAGCCGAAAGATGTAGGAGGGGTTCTAAATGAATTTTTTGCATCTGTTTTCAATATGGAGAAGGACGACGTAGACATAGAAATACGACAGGGGGACTGTGATATACTCGAACATATTAACATCGAGCGGGAGGAGGTATTGGCGGTTTTAGCAGGCCTAAAAATGGATAAATCCCCAGGCCCGGACGAAATGTATCCCAGGCTACTGTGTGAGGCAAAGGAGGAGATTGCGGGGGCTCTAACACATATATTCAGAACCTCTCTGGCCACAGGCGATGTGCCAGAGGACTGGAGAACCGCTAATGTAGCACCATTATTCAAGAAGGGGAGTAGGGAAAAACCGGGGAACTACAGGCCAGTGAGCCTAACATCAGTGGTAGGAAAATTATTGGAAAAAATTCTGAAGGACAAAATTAGTCTCCACTTGGAGAAGCAAGGATTAATCAGGGATAGTCAACATGGCTTTGTCAAGGGAAGATCATGTCTGACTAATTTGATTGAATATTTTGAGGGGGTGACTAGGCGTGTGGATGAGGGTAACGCAGTGGATGTGGTATACATGGATTTCAGTAAGGCCTTCGATAAAGTCCCGCACAGGAGACTGGTCAAGAAGGTACGAGCCCATGGAGTCCAGGGTGCCTTGGCACTTTGGATACAAAACTGGCTTAGTGGCAGAAGGCAGAGGGTGATGGTCGAAGGTTGTTTTTGTGACTGGAAGCCTGTGGCCAGTGGGGTACCACAGGGATCTGTGCTGGGGCCCTTGCTGTTTGTGGTCTACATTAACGACTTGGATATGAATGTAAAAGGTATGATCAGTAAGTTCGCTGATGATACAAAAATTGGTAGGGTGGTAAATAGCGAGGAGGATAGCCTCAGTCTGCAGGACGATATAGATGGGTTGGTCAGATGGGCGGAACAGTGGCAAATGGAATTTAACCCGGAAAAGTGCGAGGTGATGCACTTTGGAGGGACTAACAAGGCAAGGGAATACACAATGAATGGGAAGACCCTAGGCAAGACAGAGGGTCAGAGGGATCTTGGTGTGCAAGTTCACAGATCCCTGAAGGCGGCGGAACAGGTAGATAAGGTGGTAAAGAAGGCAGATGGGATACTTGCCTTTATTAGCCGAGGCATAGAATATAAGAGCAAGGAGGTTATGATGGAGCTGTATAAAACACTGGTTAGGCCACAGCTGGAGTACTGTGTGCAGTTCTGGTCGCCGCACTACAGGAAGGATGTGATCGCTTTGGAGAGGGTGCAGAGGAGATTCACCAGGATGTTACCAGGGCTGGAGCGCTTCAGCTATGAAGAGAGACTGGGAAGATTGGGTTTGTTTTCCTTGGAGCAGAGGAGGCTGAGGGGGGACATGATTGAGGTGTACAAAATTATGAGGGGCATAGATAGGATGGATACTAAGGAGCTTTTTCCCTTCGTTGAGGGTTCTATAACAAGGGGGCATAGATTCAAGGTAAAAGGCGGGAGGTTTAGAGGGGATTTGAGAAAGAACTTTTTCACCCAGAGGGTGGTTGGAGTCTGGAACTCACTGCCTGAGAGGGTTGTGGAGGCAGGAACCCTCACAACATTCAAGAAGCATTTGGATGAGCACTTGAAATGCCATAGCATACAAGGCTACGGACCAAGTGCTGGAATATGGGATTAGAGTAGACAGGGCTTGATGGCCGGCGCGGACGAAGGGCCTCTATCCATGCTGTATAACTCTATGACTCTATCTACCCTATCAAACTCTTTCATAATCCTAAGGACCTCTATCAGGTCACCCCTCAGCCTTCTCTTTTCTAGAGAAAAGAGTTCCAGCCTGTTCAATCTTTCCTGATAGGTATAACCTCTCAGTTCTGGTATCATCCTAGTAAATCTTTTTTATTACAGAAGGTGCGAGAAAGCCACAGGCACAACAGTGTCTCTTGTGCCCTTGGTCCTTGGCAGGAAGCATTCATCCTTGACTCAGCACCTCCCTCCTGACAATGGCACAACCCGAGATCATAAACTTGCTGTGGGAATCCTGGATGTAAACCATGCACCGTAGAGCTCCAATGCACTGCGTGATGGTGAGGCAGAAATATACTCAAAATAAGTAAAAACAAAGGTCTTTGCTTCCAAATTCTCATTCGACGTAAGTTTCAGCAGAAGAGGAAGATTAATTGGAACTGTTGAACATTTCATTGCCTTGATCAGGCCTTTGCTCTGTCCCTTTGAATGGGAAACAGATACTAATAGCTCAGCTTATGTCTTTAGATGCAAAATCACCAGGACTTCAGTGGTGAGTTGAATTGTGCTTGTGGTTATTTTTAAATAATGCATTGTTTTAGAGGAAGCTGTCTGAAAATAGGGAAAGGAAATTATGTCCCAGGGAAATGGGGCTCGATAGTCGGGAAGGAAAATGGGAGAAACAGGAACAAGGAGGAATAAGGAAGTAGATCACGATGATGTGGTAACACGGAGTGCTGTAACCTCTAGAGTTGGTGAGAAGCTGTTCCTGATCCCAAGGTTCCCCATGTGACAAATTCCTGATTTTGGCTCTGCATTGCGGAAAGGTTTATAATAAAGGTTTCCTTCGTTACATCAGTGACTACACTTCTAAAGTACTTAATTGGCTGTAAGGCGCTTTGGGATGTCCTGAGGTGGTGAAAGGTGCCATATAAATGCAAGTCTTTCTTTCATAATAACAAGACGAAGGGTGTGCTGGGCCATAGTTAGGGACACACTTGCTTCTGATATCCTATCGACACATGTTACTATTATTCTGTGTGCCATTGTTGCCTACATGGTGACTAGCATGGCTGTGGGAACTGTAGGACAGGAAAATCATCCATCAAATCACCCTTGGCCGCTCCCACACAGCTCTCAGCTAGTCCAAGAGCAAGAGCAAGGCCTTTCACAGGGTGATGACTGATTATCCGTTTTGCTAGTAGATGGTGAACGATATAAACCCGGGGGAGGAGGGGAAATTAAGTACCTTAAATTGAGAGGGAGTTCTGGAATTCTCTCCCTAGACCTCTCCGCCTCTCTCTCCTCCTTTAAGACGCTCCTTAAAACCTACCGCTTTGACCAAGCTTTTGGTCACCTGTCCTAATATCTCATGTGGCTCGGTGTCAAATTTTGTCTGATTGCGCTCCTGTGAAACGTCTTGGGACATTTTACTATGTTAAAGGCACTGTATAAATGTAAGTTGTTATTGAAATTAAGGTGTTTTATTATCACTAATAAAGAAAAAGGGGAAAAATGAGAACAACTTTTAAATGAAGTTTTAATTTTTTGTTTTTGTAACGAATTTTGGGAAGACTTTTTCTCTTGGATTTTATCGCAGACAATTCTTACTCCAGGTTTACAAGGTGGATCACTGTGACTCACCATGAGTTCTCTTTTCCCAACAACTCCCATTGATGCCATAACCCAATTAGCGGTGTTTTCAAGCCAAGGCTCTTGACCACGCTGGAGTAGAATGTTTACCAGGGTTACGTTGGGGGCAGGGGGAGGGGAAAGTTACCAGCATTTCGGAGAAGTAAAGGGAGATTTTTTGAGGGGGGAGGGAAAGAGAGGAAGAGAAGAGAAGGTAAATTGGAACTGCATCCAGATCCCTGGGCCTTGTTATTTAGAATTCGCACTAGATTTCGGTGCCTCTCCCAGCAGTCCCTCCATGTGGGTTTGGGATTGCAACTAGGTTGCACTTTCGTCCAAAGAATGCAACGTTGGAAAGGCAATTCAGGCTGGCCCACAGGAAGTAGGGTTGCCAACCCTCCAGGATTGTCCTGGAGTCTCCAGGAATTAAAGATTAATCTCCTGGGCACTGCTGCGAGCAAAAACCCTGGGAAAAAAATCATTGAGGAATTGTATTTTTTTTTCATTTTCTTTGAACACCTTTGTTTATTAGTTGTAAATATATTGGAGATGGGGGAAAGCAGGCTGTTTGACCGGGTGGGGTGGTTGGAAGCGGGAGGTCGTGTGATGAATCCTCCAGGCATAAGTCCAACCGGAGTTGGCAACCCTAACGGGAAGTGTTGTTCGCACACAAAAACTGTCAGGTCCCTGTTACCTGAATAATGGGATGGTTGATAAATTCAGGACACAGGATGGGCTGGGCTACAGATTGAAACACACTTCAGATGATTAATCGTGCTTCTGATAGCCTATCATCACATAGAACCTTTATTGCATGTGTTATTATTACCCACGCCCTGGCTAGTATGGCTGTGAAATATACTCCAATTCTGTCACAGGACGTGAATGGATGAGGAAACCAGTGAACAGATGCAGAGTCGTGACTAAATTAAACTCCTTTTGCTGCATCACAGATCTCCTTTAAGAGACTCAAATCGCGGATAATGAGCTTGTTAAATGAGAGAGGGGCTGGTTGATTCTGTCTGAGATGGAATTTAATATTCCAAGAGCAGAGTTGTGGCGATGCTTTAGCTTGTAATCCTGAATCCAATGACAGACAAAGGGCTTTCAATGTAGTCGACAGACTGCATCTGGCAATCTACAGCCCTTTCTTGGAAGCTTACAGACCCAGACTGCCCACCCCCATTAAGACGATAAGGATAGGCCAACTCAGAACACACCCATAAATTAACAAGGATTTTCTTTCATTCAACTGGGCCCCTAAAACATAGGGCAGTGATTCAAAGCCTGTGAGACCCTTCCCTGTGTAGGAAAGACCCTCGGTATCTCCTTCCCCCCAGTCAAATCCCAGTGACACCACTAAACTATCCCGACAGCAACAATAACTTACATTTATATAGCACCTTTAACGTGAGGAAGACGTCCTAAGGCGCTTCACAGGAGGGTAATCAGACAAAAATTGACACCGAGCCAAAGAAGGAGGGATGACTAAAAGCTTGGTCAGAGAGGTGGGTTTTAAGAAGGGAAGATAGGGAAATGGAGACCCCTAAAAGCATGCGATTCCCAGCGTGTGCTCAGTCATAACAACAATCCCAATGTGCCAGTGTGTTCTCCTGTAAGTAACATGCAACAAAACTGTACAATGGCTTCACAAAATATTTGTAAACAATTTTACAACACCAAGTTATAGTCCAGCAATTTTATTTTAAATTCACAAGCTTTCGGAGACTTCCTCCTTCCTCAGGTAAATGTTTCAGGAGCTCCTTGAAGCCTACGCATTTATACATATAGAACAATACATGGTGTTTACAGACTGCCCCTGCAACTGCCCGTTGCCAAGGCAATCACCGTGTTCAGACAGAGAGGTGTCACCTGCAGAACCCCCGAATACACATTCAACAAAAAAACAAACAGGGAAAAAAAACAGAGAAAAAAAACAGAGAGAGGCAGAAACATCCGGAAGGCAGAGAGAGCCAGCAAATGACCCATTATATTAAAAACAGATAACATTTGTTCGATGGTGGGGTAACGTGTAGCGTGACATGAACCCAAGATCCCGGTTGAGGCCGTCCTCATGGGTGCGGAACTTGGCTATCAATTTCTGCTCGACGATTTTGCATTGTCGTGTGTCTCGAAGGCCGCCTTGGAGTACGCTTACCCGAAGGTCGGTGGATGAATGTCCATGACTGCTGAAGTGTTCCCCGACTGGGAGGGAACCCTCCTGTTTGGCGATTGTTGCGCGGTGTCCGTTCATCCGTTGTCGCAGCGTCTGCATGGTCTCGCCAATGTACCATGCTCTGGGGCATCCTTTCCTGCAACGTATGAGGTAGACAACATTGGCCGAGTCACAGGAGTATGAACCATGCACCTGGTGGGTGGTGTCCTCTCGTGTGATGGTGGTATCTGTGTCGATGATCTGGCATGTCTTGCAGAGGTTACCGTGGCAGGGTTGTGTGGCGTCGTGGACGCTGTTCTCTTGAAAGCTAGGTAATTTGCTGCGAACGATGGTCTGTTTGAGGTTGGGTGGCTGTTTAAAGGCGAGTAGTGGAGGTGTGGGGATGGCCATAGCGAGGTGTTTGTCCTCATTGATGACATGTTGAAGGCTGCGGAGAACATGGCGTAGTTTCTCCGCTCCGGGGAAGTACTGGACGACAAAGGGTACTCTGTTGGTTGCGTCCCGTGTTAGTCTCCTGAGGAGGTCTATGCGATTTTTTGCTGTGGCCCGTCGGAACTGTCGATCGATGAGTCGAGCGTCATATCCCGTTCTTACTAGGGCGTCTTTCAGCGTCTGTAGGTGTCCATCGCGTTCCTCCTCGTCTGAGCAGACCCTGTGTATTCGCAGGGCCTGTCCATAGGGGATGGCCTCTTTGACGTGGTTAGGGTGGAAGCTGGAAAAGTGGAGCATCGTGAGGTTGTCCGTGGGCTTGCGGTAGAGTGAGGTGCTGAGGTGCCCGTCTTTGATGGAGATACGTGTGTCCAAGAAAGAAACTGATTCTGAGGAGTAGTCCATGGTGAGCTTGATGGTGGGATGGAACTTGTTGATGTTATCGTGTAGTCTCTTTAGTGATTCCTTGCCGTGGGTCCATAGAAAGAAAATGTCGTCGATGTATCTGGTGTATAGTGTTGGTTGGAGGTCTTGTGCAGTGAAGAAGTCCTGCTCGAACTTGTGCATGAAAATGTTGGCGTATTGGGGTGCGAATTTGGTCCCCATGGCTGTTCCGTGTGTTTGGGTAAAGAACTGGTTATCGAAGGTGAAGACATTGTGATCCAGGATGAAGCGGATGAGTTGTAGGATGGCTTCCGGAGATTGGCTGTTGTTGGTGTTGAGTATTGATGCTGTCGCAGCGATGCCGTCATCGTGGGGGATACTGGTGTATAGTGCCGAGACGTCCATCGTGGTGAGAAGTGTTCCTGGTTCAACTGGTCCGTGGGTACTGAGTTTTTGTAGGAAGTCTGTAGTGTCGCAAAATATAAGCGTGGATATTTTCCTTCCTCTGAATGAAAGAAGCAGAGAATAGACTGCCCTGTAAATACTGACTCTGTGGAATCTTTAACAGGGGGATTGTGTCCATTCCTGATGCAGTGAGAGAAAGTTGCAGGTTTGGGGAGGAAAGAGAGCTGAAGAATGTGCAATGCAGATCCAGAAGGAGGATCTAAATGACAGATATTCTTATATCCTTAGATTATTTTCTGAATTTTGTGCTCATCGAGGTCCCAGATGCTAGAGAATGGATCGCGATTCATTTGGTACCTAGCACTCCCACAACACAGATTCATGCTGGTCTGCCATTATCCATCACAATTTGCCCTCGTTAGCAGATGACGGTCGGATAATTACCCAGGCTATTCAGAAGAGACAGCGTCTGGGTTCCATAAAATTCAGAGGTGAGAGACAGGACACATCTCCCATTAGCATTCTGCGTGCAGAGGCTCATGTATTGCAGCCCCAGGTCTCGGAGAGATTTCTCTACCAGGATCAACGCTATATAACTATTTGAAGAGGTCTTGAAGATGCCTTGTTGTGGCTGTGCTAACCTTTGATTCTGACTGTCTCAAGAATCTTGAAATGCCACTGATTTTGTAATGGGTGAGTAAGCTGTGCCTCTGGCTCTTTCACCTCCTTCTGCTTGGCCAGGGGTAGGAAGTCATACTGACAGGTGGGTATTTTTTTTCCACGTTGCCTTCTGCCTTCTCTCTTCCTCATCTGATCTCCAAAACAAGGGTCCCAGTCTGTACTAGCCTGCTACTTTCCCAGTGCTCCAGCCCAGAAATTCTACCTTCCGTGACGAACATCCAACTCTTTAGAACATGACTAATTGCCTTGTATTATTGGAGAGGGTGAGCAACACCTCCTCCTCATCTCAATCAGTGACCTTTTATAGTAAGCCGCACGCAGTTTACATCTTGTCATTGTGGACTTTGGAGGAGCTCTCCAGCATTTTGTTTCTACTGTAACATCCAGATAATGAATTCCCTTCTTACATTTGGAGAATATAAATTGTCAATTTCACTCTCCGAAGAGTGTTCTGAGTGAGATTACCAACCTAATGCCAAATGAGGGTCCATGCCTATTAGGAATTGGATTGAGACTGCCCAGCCCATCTCACACATGACCCTCACAGCCAGGAGATGGAAGAGAGATTCATTCTATTATATTGGGCTGGATTTCACTCCATACCCACTGTCTAAAGTAGTAGATCCCCTATTGTGACTTGTCCTCTTTGTGTTAGTAGATTACTGTCAGTCAAGGTTTTGACAAGCCTGCAGTAGCTTCCTGTCTTTCAAAAAAATTCATTTTAGCTTTTTTTAATGTGTTTGTTCTCAGTATGTGGGCGATGCTGGCAAGTCCATCCCAAGACTCAACCATGTAGTGTGGGATTGGTGTCACATGTAGGCCAGACTGGGTAAGGACGGCAAGTTCCCTTCCCTGAAGGACATCAGTGAACCTGTTGGATTTCTCTGACAATCCAACAACTTTTCATGGTTATTTTATCTGGTGCCAGCCCACAAATCACCACATTTTATGAATCCAATTTCCCAAACCTCTGGCTTGCTTGTCCAGCATCATTACTGGGCTACTGTACCCACTGCAAGTCCCCAAATGGAGATTTATTTTTCATCTCTCCTATGTCGCCCAGAGGGTCCCAGGGAGCAGGTGAGAAACATTGCAGAGATGAGAGAATCACCTCACTTCCATAACACCCTGGTCTCTCACTCAACAGCAACACCTACTGATGACCTGAAGCATCGCAGCCAGAGCTGAATGTGGCATGGTTGGGAGGGGGAAGGGGCGATTGAAAAAAAGGATAGAAAAAATAAAAAATAAATGTAGGGAAAGGAATGGGAAATAAATTATAAGTGTAAAAAACAACAGACACATAAATGGATTTTGTATATATATCCAATTTCCATATAAATGGTTTGACTATAAGCCCTTGATTGAGAATGTAACTTTGTAAATTGCTGCTCATCAATCTCAGCCACACTTAACTGACATCAATAAACAGTAAAGAGAGAAGCGTGTCTGTCATAAGCAGAAGCTTAACAACATCGCACTTCATCTCCCAGCGAAGAACTACTTCTTTAGGGTGAGACATTAATCCGAGGCTTCGTCTGCCCTCTCAGGTGGGCGTAAAAGATCCCATGGCACTATTTCGAAGAAGAGCCAGGCCAATATTTGTCCCTCAACCAACATCACTAAAACAAATTATTTGGTTATTATCACTTTGCTGTTTGTGGGACCTTGCTGTGCACAAATTGGCTGCCACATTTCCTCCATTACAACAGTAACTACATTGGCTGTAAAGCGCATTGGGACTGCCCGAGGTCGTGAAAGGCGCTATAGAAATGCAAATTCTTTCTTTTAAGGGTTGACTAGCCTGCTGATAGTGGATCTCCGAGTTCAGAAGTGAAGAAGGGGCAGGTGGCACGGACTTGTCTTCAGGAGAGATGGGGAGAAAAGTGGTCACCAAAAAAAAACCTATTTATTAAATGAAACATAAACGTCTCTCGCACCGTTAACCTTGCGCCTCATTAGACGGCGCTACAGAGAGATGGGAAGGCAGCATGTTAAAAAGGTTGCTGTCCTACCACTGAAGTGGTTTTGTGTCTGAGTAAACACGGGTTCTATCAGTGCACTGATCCATCTGCATGGCAGGGAGGCTGTTAATGCCAATGTGAGCTGGCTGCCTGTGTGTGGATTGGTGACTTTAATGAGCGAATCGGTACTGGGATCAGCCGCCGCAGGCATTGATTGATGACTCCACTAACGGCTACAATCTACACGGCTCTTCATGCATAGCAGACAGGGGTTTGCTTTGAAAATACACAAACAGCTTCAAAGGAAACACTTTTGTTAGGCAACAATAATGGAATCTGAACAGGGTCCGTACCTGAAGCACAATTTATATCACCTGGTGTTGCTAACCATTGCTGCTTTGGCAATCAACAGATGTGTTCTATGAAATAACAATTCTGTGCATCAAAAGCAAAATACTGCAGATGCTGGAAAATTGAAATAAAACCAGAAAATGCTGGAAACACTCAGCAAGTCAGCCAGCATCAGTGGAGAGAGAAACAGAGTTAATATTTCAGGTTGATGATCCGTAGTCAGAACTCTGTGCATCTCCATTATCATTTAGAGGTATTTTTAAGTATATAAATTCATATTCCCCCCCCAATCTTATGAAAGCACTGACTGGTGCGATGGTACAGCTCCACAAACAGCTCTCCTCTGGTGCTCGCCCAAGTGGCTATTCTTCATAAGTGAGCAAGTTTGTCAGCATACAGGAGGGATATGGGAGAGAGAAAAGAAAAAAGAAAGAACCTGCATTTATATAGTGCCTTTCACAGCCATAGGACATCCCAAAACACTTTACAACCAATAAAGTGTAGGAAACTGTTGTAATGTAGGAAACACAGCAGCCAATTTGCACAAAGCGAGGTCCCACAAACACCAATAATAATCTGTTTTTGGTAGAGGGATAAACTCCCCTGCTCTTACTTTGAAACAGCACCATGGGATCTTTTACATCCACCTGAGGGCAAATAGGGCCTCAGTTTAACATCTCATCTGAAAGACAGCACCTCCAACAGTATAGCACTCCCTCAGTACTGTAAGTGTCAGCTTAGATCATATGCTCAAGTCCTGGAGTGGGGTTTGAACCCACAACCTTCTAACACAGAGGCAAGCATGCTGCTCACTGAGCCACGGCTGCCAGCATGAGGAGAGGAGAAAGTAGGAGAAAAATCCAACATTTTGATGATGCTGCAATCATCATATCTTTTGGGAAAATTAGATCACACTTACTCAATGTTGTGTTTCCACCAACAGCAAGGCTACAGTGAAGGCAACTGCTGAAATCCTGCAAAGAATTAAACTCAGCTGTACAATGATGAAACCAAGAATTGAGCCAATTATTGTAGGGCAGAGATTACATAGCTGATATTTTAATATTGATTTCCTGCACAAGTTTTCAAACTGCCCAGGCACAATGTTTCCTTCAGTCCCATCACTGATAAGCAGTAGCACCTCTTGGGAGTAGAATCCCATAGGGCATGAATTGTACCCAATAAAGCCATGAGATGAGCCTGAGTTAAGGAGTAACATCCACAGGCTTAACATTCATCCCTACCTGGAATACAAAGCCATTCGGTCCAATAGTTAGTGGCTCGATTGGAGCATTCAAAAGGGAATTGGATCAACTGCTGATTCAGCAGGGAGTGCAGGGGTCTAGGTCTTACTGTTATTGAGATACCCAGATGAAGGCCCAAGGCACTGAGGGAAGTACAGGTCACCACCAAGACTGAAAAGAACAGGACAGAGGACAAGTCAACTCAAGTGATTAGGTGAACCCTAAGCTTGGGTTTTAAAAAGCTGTAGGTTGTAGGAAAGAAAGACTGAGGGTGGAAACAGGTTCCATAGTTTTCAGTTACTGGGGAAAAAAAGAGGGAGAGCAAGAGAAAGAGCAAAGTAAGTGTTCCAATTTCAAAAGAGTACAGATGCAGGGAGGAGGAAGAGCAGAATCTCAGATAGAAGAGGAAAAATGTTCAGACTTGAGCCCCAAATGAATTGAATGATAGTGTGTGGGATATGGTGTCAGCCATGGCTCAGCTGATAACACTCTTGCCTGTGAGTCACAAAGGTCATGGGTTCAAGTCCCACCCCAGAGACTTAAACACCTAATTTAGGTTGACACTCCCACTGCAGTACTGAGGGAGCACGACACTATCAGAGGTGCTGCCCTTTTGGCTAAGATGTTAAACTGAGGCTTTGTCTGCCCTTACAGATGTATGTAAAAGATCTCAAGGTGCTATTTCGAAGAAGAGTGGGGGAGCTCCCCCTGGTATCCTGGCCAATATATATCCCTCAACCAACATCATTAAATCAGGATAATCTGGTCATTATTTAATTGCTGCTTGTGTTTGTAGGACCTTGCTGTGCGCAAATTGGCTGCGACATTTCCTACCTTACAACAACAACTTCCATTTATATAGTGCCTTTAACGTAGTAAAACGTCCCAAGGTGCTTCACAGGAGCATCATCAAACAATATTTGACACTGAGCCACATAAGGAGATATTAGGACAGGTGATCAAAAGCTTAATCAAAGAGGTAGGTTTTAAGGAGCGTCTTAAAGGAGGAGAGAGAGGTAGAAAGACTGAAGGGAAGGAATTCCAGAGCTTAGGGCCGAGGCAGCTGAAGACACGGCCACCAATGGTGGAGCGATGAAAATCAGGGATGTGCAAGGAGCCAGATTTGGAGGAGTGTAGAGATTTTGGAGGGTTGTAGGGCTGGAGAAAGTTACAGAGATGGGGAAGGGCTAGGCCATGGAGCGATTTGAAAATAAGGATGAGAATTTCACAACAGTGACTATATTTAAAAGTACTTAATTGGCTATAAAGCACTTTGGGATGTCCTGAGGTTATGAAAGGCGCTATATAAATGCAAGTCTTTCTTTATGGGTTTAATGGCCTTTCCCCATTCCCATACCTTACATTCATGTTGTCTGGTGGCACTGGCCTGCTTCCCCCCCTCCCCCCACTTAACCTTTCCGCTCTTTCCAACTCCTGCCCTCCTGGTGGGCACTCCCTGCTGGGCTACAGTTCCATGGACACCGATCACTCCCTGGGGCCTTGTCCAAGTGTCAGTCTGGTTCAAAGGATCCTAAAGGCAGGAGCTTGTTCAACAGTACGGCACATAGATTATTGAAAAATCCATCAACAGCCTCTGCTTCTGTGTGTTTCAGACACCTGGTTCAATTTTACAGGAAATATCTATGGGGACCAAGCCATAAAAGAAATAATGCAATCAGTGCCTTCTGCTAAATATCATCAGCTGTACATGAAGGCAGATTAATAAATAAAGATCAGTCAAGGAAGTCGAACAACACATGGTATCATTTACCAGATCCAAAAAAATGAAAATATCCATACTTCCTTGGTTGGTGTCCCAAAGTATGATTGACAGAATAATTCATAGGCCTCTCTCTCTGGTTTTATATTGTTCTCCCCTCCTCCCATGCCGACTCTTCATGTGTGAGCCTAGACAGTAAGTATCAACAGTCTATTCGACTGTGGGGGCATCGCACTTAAACCAGATCCTATCCTTCTCTGACGTCCACATGCACACTTTTCCAGCAGGAATCACTGGACAGCAATCAGGAGCAGAGATTGTGGTTGATTTTCTCTTTCCCTCAGAGGCATAAGCCAGGTGTAGCTGAGATCAGAATAAAAGGATAATTAAAAGTTGTGAAAATAAACGGCAATAGCTTTTCAGCATTTGTTTGCTGACCTCATTTCCGAGCATATTTAATACACACACACAAGACTCTCATCACTTAGTTTACTGGTATATTTTTGGTTAATAAATGGTTTCCGACAACCGCAAAGCTTCTGAAGGCTTGAAACAGTCCCTGGATCCCCAATAAATGTGACAACATCTCCTGCCTTTGGCACCTGGCTGAGTCTTCACCTTGATAAAATTTACTTCAGGTTGCAAGAGTCTGATTAAATAACCGCATAAACTGGCACAGAGTATCATCATATCTGAATCAAATTTTCATTCCTTTGGGAAACGTCAGAATGGATATTAAGAGACAACCAGAAATGTATGCAGGAACAGCATGGTCGGGGTGAGGGCAGGGGGGGGGGGCTGCTAATCAGCTCTGATAACTCCAGGCAATGAGGGAGAGGACAACAGAACAAAGAGCTCTCCGGCCAGCCCCACTGTCACCCTCTTGATCAAAGCCTATTGCATTGTCTGGGAGGTGGTACAATGAGAGTTTGTCTGCCCATCATCTAATGCCACACAATCACAGATCCTGTACCCTGCAGAAAATATCCTCTCTGCAGTGATAACCTCCCATGCTGGATTTAACCGGGGGTGATGGAAACTTGGGCTCCAATTCAACCAAATATGCTTTTGTCTAATATTATCATGTCATACAGCCAGCTGCTTAATGTAGGCATCTAAAGCTTGAATCCAATGGCAAGTCTAAGAGAGCACTAAAAGCTGCACCAGGGAGTCTGTAAGCTCTGCTAACATCACGTTAGAAAGAAAGACTTGCATTTATACAGTGCCTTTCAAGACCTCAGGACATCCCAAAACAGTCAATGAAGTACTTAAGAAAAAATATAGTCACTGTTGTAATGTGGGGAAACACGGCAGCCAATTTGAGCACAGCAAGATCCCACAAATACGAACCTGATAATGACCAGATAATCAGTTTCTTTTAGTGATGTTAATCCTAACCCATAATGTATGCAAACAGGGAAACACCCACATCTTATGGGCTAACAAACAAATGTTGTCAGGAGGCGTGACGATTGATTGGCTTTTGCACGAATGTTTAAATTGACTGGGACAGAGGAGAGAACAAGAGATAAATTTTCTTCTCCCTTCTGCCCACATGAATCATGTGCATTAAAGCAATCATGCAAAAATCAACCGATCGTTAATGAAATCCTGAGTGTCGGCAACACTGCTATTTTCAGTTTACCTTTCGTGAGGAAAAGGCACAGTTTGGGTCAAATCTTGAGCATTGCTGAAAGAATCGTGACTTCTGTTACTTCCAATTAAATTTCTTTTAATTGACTACAGATGAAGATCTCGTCTGTGAAGAAGCTGGGTTAAATCATCGATGGAAAGGGGACTAATCCCCAGTCCTACACTGCTCCAATCAAGGACCAGTGATCTATAACCAGTTCTTGAACAGATATATGAAGGCAATTAGATTTTAATGTCAACTGTCTATATAATTAAAAGATCTGCCACACTCTCAAATGTCACATTTAGTTACAAATCCAAAGCAAAGAGAGAATGACAGTTATTGACCTTGAGCCTGTAATTTAGTTAGAATTGGCCTTTGATTACAATCAGACATCTACAACTTTAACAATGGCCTTAAAGGGATAGGTCCCAAATTACCCATGAGAGATCTGTTATATCACATACACACTAACAGATCTGTTGTGGCATTGCTTATGGTGAGGTGGAAAAGTGTGACAGGAAATGTTACTGGAAGTGTGTGCTAATAGTCAGGCTTCCTATAATGTCACACTTTTGCCTTTGCACTTTGGTGATTGGCTCAAAGTAAAAATGGCAGCAATTCAAAACTGAAGAGAATATATGAATGAAAAGTAAGGAAATGGCCGGAAAATTACCAATGACAAACTACTGAGGATGTGAAAACAACCAATCCTAAATGACCAGTCAGGAGAATCTGCCCCCGAAAGAAAGGAAAAGATGCATCAATCGAATCAGTCAAAACACTTATTGGAGAAAAAAAATCTCAATAACTGAAATTTCGAATGTCTAAAATAACATTAAAAAAGCAAAATTAAATATTTCACAATAACACAATTAAATTTAACTAAACACTGATTTTTTTTGTGTCTTTGTGTACCTTCATTAATGCTTTTACTTGAAGGCCTCAGCCTCTCACACAAACCTGCACTTGCGATATTTTTGCCCAAAGCTGGGGCTCTGATTAGCTGAAGGCAGATCCTGCAGTCTGAGCAGTGTGTACAACTTCCTCGAAGGCATTAATAACATTTTGTCAGCTCAACTAGTACAATGCTTCTCTTCAGCCTCTAACAGTATTGATTTGATTGTTCTTTTTCTTCAAAATATTGAAGAAAAGAGAGTGACAAATCTTTATTTATTGAGATGGTACTGATTACATGCCTGTGGCAGTTTTTGTTTGTGTTCAAAATTCCAATCTATTATTTATTTTTCTGCAGAGGAATAGAAATTGTGGTCTTTGCGCATTTCAGCATTTTAATTTAGTACTCTAATTCTTAATAGTGAATCATTGTCTTTGAGCTGAAATCCTCCATTACTTTAGAAAAAGAATCACGTCATTGGAATTTGCAAGGAATGCAGGGAAATGTAGTTAACTCCCCTTTCTTCCCCTCTTAGACCTGTGTTTACGAGGTTGGAGAGAGAGGTCTGGTGGGTTGAGAACTTAGCAAGCTGGTTAAACGTGTGTCTATTTCTATCCTTGGCTGTACAGCAGGGTAAAATATGTGGGTCTATGTCAATTAGTACCAATGATTTTGGCAAAATGGTCGATGTGAAGAATGGTTTTACCAACTGTCCTACTGTTACTCTACCTCTCCTTTCCCCCCCCACCCCCAAAAAAATAATAAACTTCTGCGCAAGAAATTGCACCCTGTTTTATATCATAGAATCATACAGGACAGAAGGAGGCCATTCAGCCCATCGTGTCTGTGCCAGCTCTTTGAAACAGCTATCCAATTAGTCCCACTTCCCCTGCTCTTTCCCCAGAGCCCTATAATTTTTTCCTTTTCAAGCATTTACCCAATTCCCATTTGAATGTTACTATTGAATCTGCTTTCACCACCTTTCACTTTTGATATTTCTTTCACCACTTTTTATATAAAAACAACATCACATTCAGTTTTGATACAATCAGGAAAGAACAAATGTGAAGTGACAGGGCATCACAGATGCACCATAAAATGTAGGAGACAGGTGCAGGGGATCCGATCCTTTCTGACAAGTTTGGTTATTCACATTGTAAGCTGGTTTAGGTGAACAAGTGCACTGAATTTATCCTCTTGCTGCCATCAATTGTAGTCAGTTGCTGCAAAATGATATTAGAAACACCTACACCGGAGGTCTATTGATAAATGCAATGGTCAGCAGCATAAAGTGACAAAAGATCCTTTTGTGTATTTGATTCTGGATTGTATATTTGGTTTTGGGTTCCACAGAGAAACTCCCATACCCTCCGGCCTTAATCTGTGACGTTCAAGCAAAAAGCTGTAGGCTTAGTCTGTTAAGAGCATCTTGGTCAGATGGCATTTCTGTAGCAAGACTACTAAGGTCCTGTAGCTTCCCCGGTCCATAACTGCTGTTACTTGCTCTCAATTCACAGGACTGCATGCTTTTTGGAACATCAAGCTTTTTCAGTCAGTTTCCTCTATATTTCAGGAGAGAGGCGGCGACAGAAAACAACAACTTGCATTTATATGGTGCAGCGCAGCTTCACCAGAATGATACCTTGGCTAAAAGGGTTAAATTATGAGGCTAGGTTGCATAGACTAGGCTTGTGTTCCTTATAGAAGATTAAGGGGTGATCTCATTGACGTGTTTAAGATGATTAAAGGATTTGATAGGGTAGGTAGAAAGAAACTATTTCCTCTGGTGGAAGAGTCTAGAACAAGGGGGCATAACCTTAAAATTAGAGCTAGGCCTTTCAGGGGTGATGTCAGGAAGCACTTCTTCACACAAAGGGTAGTGGAAATCTGGAACTCTCTACCCCAAAAAGCTGATGAGGCTGGGTGTCAATTGAAAATTTCAAAACTGAGATTGATAGATTTTTGTTAGGCAAGGGTATTAAGGGTCATGGAACCAAGGTGGGTAGATGAAGTTAAGAAACAGATCAGCCATGATCTAATTGTACGGCGGAACAGGCTCGATGGGCTGAATGGCCTACTCCTGTTCCTGTGTTCCCATGTAGCGCCTTTAACGTAGTAAAACGTCCCAAGGCACTTATATAAAACAGGGTGCAATTTCCTGTGTCCCAAGACAGGGGCAGAGAAACTAAAGAGGAAGAAAGTTAAGCAGCTGTTGACTTTTTATGTTATTCTTTCCTCTGTTTTTCCTACATTACAACAATGACTACACTTCAAAAGTACTTAATTGGCTATAAAGTGCTTTGGGATGTCCTGAGGTCATGAAAGGCAAAATATAAATTCAAGTTCTTTCTTTTAATGTACTTCAGTCTCCCCGTGACACATGCCATTCTCTGGGGCAAGAAGGCAGACAGACACCCAACTCCTAGGGCACTACCGCCCTCATTCTTCAGCAGGCTACGAGAAGATGTACAGGAACACTGTGGGTAGGTCCACCTTGAGATCTCCCACCCTATTGGCTTTCCCCCAAATGGCCAGGTTAAAACCAGGCACTCTCCATGCGAGAAACTAGGGTGGTGATGTGATTATTTTCTTGACTCCCGATTGTAGCTGCTACAACAAACCTTTATCAACTGCGCTTCTAACCTGCACTTTATAACTTCCAGTTAACAGCCTCAAAATTAGATCCTTAAGTAGCGATACAAGAAATATTTATCAATCATAGAGTCTTACAGCACAGGAGGCCGTTCGGTCCATCGTGCTTCTTGAAAGAGCTACCCAGTTAGTCCCACTCCCCCACCCTCACTCTTTCCCATACCCCTGCAAAGTTTTCCTTTTCAAATATATGTCCAATTGCCTTTTGAAAGTCACTGTTGAATCTGCTTCCACCACCCTTTCAGGCAGTGCATTCCAGATCATAACAACTCACTATGTAAAAAAAAAATTCTTATCTCTGCTCTTTTGCCAATTATCTTAAATCTGTGTCCTCTGATTACAGGCCCTCCACCATTGGAAACAGTTTCTCCTTATTTACTCTATCAAAACCCTTCATAATTTTGAACACCTCTTTTAAATTTCCCCTTAACCTTCTCTGCTCTAAGGAGAACAATCCCAGCTTCTCCAATCACTCCACATAACTGAAGTCCCTCAACCCATTGCTTTTTAAAAAATACCTGATAAAGATCCATTTTTAAAAAGCTACTGCTTTGCTCACACCTCTGCCATGTCGATCCTTGTCCCATGTGAAAAGAATAACGATATTTAAACTTAATGATGATTCTTTTTAAGTAATTATTTTTACTCAATGACAGAATGCCTTTAGAATGTACTGTCTGTGTAACCAGCTGAGCAAGTGCGGCTAAAGGCAGCAGCATTGTGGACTTGAGGAGTCAAATGGTCACGAGGGACTCGCCACGTGTTGACGTAAAAAGAACTGCAGTCAGTTTAGAGCCCCTTGGCCTTCCTCTTTGTCCCTGTAGAATCCTGGCTGCGGTCATGTTGGGAGGGGGTGGTGAGGGGTTCTGTGATTTAGTGCACTGCAAGCTTTCTCCAGCTACAGCTATTCTCTCTCAGGACAGATGTTGTAACGCCAGTCTTTCAGCATACCAGCTGTGAAAAAATAAATCAATGCCTTGTCCTTAAATGTCATCTAAGGAGCAGATCTCTGTCGCAGAACAAATCTCTCTCTCTCACACATAGATCAGAAAGACCAAAATTTTTGCAGCCGGTTTAAAAGCTTAAAATACGAGTAAAAAGCAGTGGGATTATAATCCATTAACAAGATAGAAAGGAGGAATTACATAGAATGTACGGCACAGAAACAGGCCATTTGGCCTAACAGATCCATGCCGGTGTTTATGCTCCACACGCGACTCCTTTCTTCCTCATGTACTTATCTAGCTTCCCCTTAAATGCATCTATGCTATTTGCGTCAACTCCTCCTTATGGTAGCGAGTTCCACATTCTAACCACTCTCTGGGTAAAGAAGTTTCTCTTGGATTCCCTATTGGATTTATTACTGACTATCGTATGCTTATGGCCCCTAGTTCTGGTCTCCCCCGCAAGCGGAAACATCTTCTCTATGTCAACCCTATCACCCCTCAGCCTTCTCTTTTCCAGAGAAATCTTTCAATCTTTCCTAATAGGTATAACCTTTCAGTTCTGGTCTCATTCTTGTACCTTCTCCTTTTATAATATGGAGACCAGAACTGTTCACAGGAAGACTTGCAGTTGTCCAGCACCTTGGCAGGTCTTTCAGAAATATCCTAAAATGCTTTGCATGAATCACACTGAACTGCTGGCGAATGAATAGCAGCTCCTTAAACCAAGAATGTCCCATTACAAGTTCTGATCTAATATGAATTTCTAACAATTCAGATACAATTGGCTGCTGCGTTTCCTACATTACAAAACAGTGACTACACTTCAAAAGCACTTCATTGGCTGTGAAGCACTTTGGGAAGTCCTGAGGTAGTGAAAGGCGCCACATAAATGCAAGACTTTCTTTCCTCTTTCTAAACTTGTCCAACTAACGCTGAACAGCAATCAACAAAGCCAATAGAATGTGAACTACATAGTTAAAATAGTTAAATATAGGTCAGAAGAAGTCATGGTCAAACTGCACAAAGCTCTGGTCAAACCACACCTTGAGTGCCGTGTCCAGTTCTGGTTGCTGAGATACAAAGGAGACATTTGAAACTGGAATCAGTGTGGAGAAGAGCCATAAGGCTGATTCCTGATATCAGGGGTCTGAGATGTGAGGATAGACTGGAGAACTTTGGGCTTTTCAGCCTGGAAAGGAGGCATCTGAGAGGTAATTACATAGAATCTACAGCACAGAAACAGGCCATTCGGCCCAATTGGTCTATGCCGGTGTTTACACTCCACACGAGCCTCCTCCCATTCCTCTTCATCTCACCCATCAGCATATCCTTCTATTCCTTTCTCCTTCATGTGCTTATCTAGCTTCCCCTTAAATACATCTATGCTATTCGCCTCAACCATTCCATGTGGTAGCAAGTTCCACATTCTCACCACTATCTGGGTAAAGAAGTTTCTCTTGAATTCCCTATTGAATTTATTGGTCACTAACTTATATTTATGAATCTTAGTTTTGATCTCCACCACAAGTGCAAACATCTTCTCTACATCTACCCTATCAAACCTTTTCATAATTTTAAAGACCTCTATCAGGTCACCCCTTCAACCTTCTCTTTTCTAGAGAAAATAGCTCCAGCCTGTTCAGCCTTTCCTAATAAGTATATCCTCCTAATTCTGGTATCATCCTTGTAAATCATTTTTGCAACCTCTCCAGGGCTTCTATATCCTTTTTATAATAGAGACCAAAACTGTGCACAGTACTCCAAGTGTGGGTCTAACCAATGCAAATTCTTTCTTTACTAACTGCAGCTTTTGAAGAAGTCATTTATCAAGGACAGTGGATTAGTAACTAGGGTTATTTTCCCTGTGAAGAGAATCTTAGGTCTCACCCATGACCTTGTTCCATGTAAATTAAACACACAACTGAAGACTAAGCAGCTGCTCTCAATGGGAGCAGAAGGACTACCTTCTGGTCATATCCCCAAACACCCAGTCTGTCTGTACACAGATGCCCCCTTTCCTTCAGGCTGCTGTTAATAACTTCCCGACAATCCCTACTTTGGCATCAAATATTAGAAACTTTCTGTACACCCATGAATCAGGATATCTGAATGGGAAAAGTAAGTGGAGAGAAAGTACCTTTAGCATAAACTACTTCTGCCATTCAAGTTGATGTTTAAAGACAGAAAAAGAAACTTTGCCCAGCTTTCCCAGTGGTTCAGATGCAAATACACCATCTGGTGTAGCACTGAGCCATACAGCCCAGAGAGGCTCCAGGTTTGAACACCGGCTGTGTTTGGTTATTTTAATGTCAGTCAGGATAACAATTGGCGCTCAGTGCTCCGAGGATAGAGTTGGAAGAAAAAGAATCTGCCAGGGTTCCAACTCCTCTTTGCTATCAAATGTCTCCAGCTGAAAAGTGCAGATGTGTAGACGTCAAGACAAGATAGAATCAGGCTCTTCTATGATGTCCCACATGGTCAAGTAGGCTGACAGTGCAAACTAATTACGCATGCACGTGGGCAATGATCACTTGCCTGAACTGTATGCCAACAAGAACCAATGCCTTTGAGATAGGAAAGCAAGGCATGAGAAAATCCAAGGAAAGAAAAAAGGGGGAGGAAGTTTTTACTAGATTTTTAATTTTTACTTTGTTTTTGGTCCACACACCGATTGCCATTATGGGTCTCCACACCGATTGCCATTATGGGTCTCCACACTCAAAGAACTATAGGGTGGTGGGGCGGGGGGGAAGGGGGAACTGACTGGATCGACCCATTGTCTTGAATGTAAAGTAAAATTGGGTGGGGTGTAAAATGGGCAGCTTATCCGATCCTGTCAGTTACCCCATGGTTGGTTAGGTTAAAATTACCCCCTATATATACTGGTTACAATTAATTTTTATAGAATGGTTTCTTTCAACTGTTTCACAGCAACTCCTATAAGCAGACCCTGTTTGTTATAATGCGAAAGCTGTATCTTCTCTGTAATGTGCCCTTAGTGTTGTCTTACCCAAGGGGATTAATAATCACCCTATTGGCAATAATGGTGCACTTTATTAACCATAGTTTCACACTGTGATGGCACTCTCTTCAGAAATGGTGGCATTAATCATAAAGCAGTGTTTGTACAAACTAAAATAACTAAAATATTCATTTGTAATTCAATGCAAACTATTTGTAAATGTCTTTCGGATGAGACATTGAAACGAGGCCCCGTCTGCCCTCTCAGGTGGACATAAAAGATCCCACGGCACTATTTCGAAGAAGAGCAGGGAAGTTCTCCCCGGTATCCTGGCCAATATTTATCCCTCAACCAACATCATTAAAAACAGATTATCTGGTTGTGGGATCTTGCTGTGCGCAGATTGACTGCTGCGTTTCCCTATATTACAACAGTGACAATACTTCAAAAGTAATCCATTGGCTGAAATGCACTTTGAGACATCGAGGTCATGAAAGGCGCTGTATAAATGAAAGTCGTTCTTTCTTTCATTTACTAATATAATACTACACAAGTATTAGGGCCACTGCTCCTTTTGATATATATTAATGACCTGGACTTGGGTATAGAGGGTATAATTTCAAAGTCTGCAGGTGACACGAAACTCAGAAATGTAGTAAACAATGTGGAGGATAGTAACAGACTTCAGGTGGACATAGACAGACAGGTGAAATGGGCAGACACATGGCAGATGAAATTTAACGCAGAGGAGTGTGAAGTGATGCATTTTGGTAGAAAGAATGAGGAAAGGCAATATAAACTAAATGGTATAATTTTAAAGGGGGTGCAAGAGCAGAGACACCTGGGGGTGCGCCTACACAAATCTTTGAAGGTGGCAGGGCAAGTTGAGAAGGCTGTTAAAAAAGCAAATGGAATCCTGGGCTTTATTAATAGAGCCATTGAGTGCAAAAGCGTGGAAGTTATGCTAAACCTTTATAAAAGACTGGTTAGGCCTCAGCTGGAGTATTGTGTTCAATTCTAGGCACCACACTTTAGGAAGGCTGTCAAGGCCTTGGAGAGAGTGCAGAAGAGGTTTACTAGAATGGTACCAGGGATGAGGGACAGTTATGTGGAGAGACTGGAGAAGCTGGTGTTGTTCTCCTTAGAGCAGAGAAGGTTAAGAGGAAATTTGATAGAAGTGTTCAAACTCATGAACGGTTTTGATACAGTGAATAAGGAGAAACTGTTTCCAGTGGCAGAAGAGTCAGTAACCAGAGGACACAGATTTAAGGTGATCGGCAAACGAACCAGAGGCGACAAGAGGAAACATTTTTTTAAGCAGTGAGTTGTAATGATGTGGAACGCACTGCCTGAAAGGGCGGTGGAAGCAGATTCAATAAAAACTGTCAAAAGGGAATTGGATAAATACTTGAAGGGAAAAAAATACAGGACTATGAGGAAAGAGCACAGTAATGGGACTAATTGGATAGCTCTGTCAAAGAGCCGGCACAGGCACGTTGGGCCGAATGGCCTCCTCCTGTGCTGTACCGACCATGATACTATGATACAACACAGAAACGCAATGAAGAAAACAGTAATTGGTTAATCGCCCGTCTTCAGTAATGTCCTCAGATGATAAAATCTTTTGGATTGGCAGATTTCACCTATCTTTTACCCCTTTTGATGTCATGGTTGAGTGGGATTGAGATGTGTATGTCACACCAGCCACATTACTGACCCAACCTCAGAACTCAGAAACAAAGAACTGCAGCAAATTCCCATTTTTATTCACGTTATTTCCTCTTAAATCTGTTTCGACCAGATCAAAATTTAGATACGAAAGATCCTTTTGACAAACTGTATATAATTATTAGCTCAACAGTTTTCTCACAATCTAACAGATGAGTCTGCAAGAGGCAACTTCCATAAAAACGTCCATTTCTATCTAAAAGTTTGCTTGTCATAAAAATGTCCATAGATACACAAGAGACAAACTACTATCTTGTTCAGCTCTCATGAAAACAGGAACTTTATCAAATGCAGCAATTTAATATAGGCAATAGCCAACTTATAATAGGATTAAAGGCTCCTTGTTTTTATTGTTAACAAGATACCACTTGAACTTCATTTGAAGCTGACACCAGCAAATCCACAGTTTTCTTAACCCTTTTTGATGGAATTAAATCTTTGCTCCCTCCATATCCTTTCTGCTCACTTCACTGACCGAGAGGGTAGACCTGTATCAGGGGCCTTTCTTGCCCTCTACAAAGACTTACTTGGGGGGGGGGGGGGGGGCATGGAATAACATGTTGGTTGATTTGTTTTTTTTAATCTGACCTAGGAGGAAGCACCTGACTCCCCCATTTGGCCCGGAGCCAATGTTTTTAACTTGACTCTTGCTGTGGGGAGGCTCCTCATACACAGGTGTTCCTTGCCCAAGTGGCCATTCTCCCTTTGCAGGCCCAGACAGAGAGTGGTGGCAGGTTATTTGACGATGGAGGTGATCACAATTGATCCAACATGCACACACTGATCTTCCAGAGACCACTGAATAGTAATCAGGAGATGAACCCTTGGCTGATGCTTCCCCCCTCTTTAGCTCACAGGCTAGGGTTGCCAAACCTCCAGGACTGTTCTTGGGTGTCCAGGAATTGAAAAGTAATCTCCTGGACACTACTGTGAGCAAAAATCCCGGGAGAAAAATGATAGGGGTATTAAAAAAAGAGAGATTTTTTCATTTTCTTCGAAGACTTTCATTTATTAGTTATAAAAATATTGGAGATGGGGGAAAAAATGGCCGTTTGACTGGGCGATTTGGAGGCGGGAGGTCACATGATGAAACCTCCAGGAATACGTCCAACGAGAGTTGGCAACCCTAGACAGCAGGCACAGAGACAAATTGTCCCGCCCATCTTTAGCCTTCCTGAGGCCAGCCAATTTAGTACAGGCTAGGGATTGAAACAGGGACCTCCTGGGTTGTATGGCTCACCACATGGAGCTTTCACCCAGTACCTTGCGTATAACTAGATGCATGTAGAAAATGACTGCTGAATATTCACTTCTGTAGAAAGGATGTCAAGGCCTTAGAGAGGGTGCACAGGAGATTTACTAGAATGGGACCAGGGGTGAGGGACTTCAGTTATGTGGAGAGACTGGAGAAGCTGGAGTTGTTCTCTTTTGGGCAGAGAAAGTTATGGGGAGATTTAATAGAGGTGTTCAAAATTCTGAAGGGTTTTGATGGAGAAGATAGGGAGAAACTGTTTCCACTGGCAGGAGAGTAGGCAACCAGAAGACAGATTTAAGGTAATTGGCAAAAGAACCAAAGGGGAGATGAGGAGAAATGTTTTTACGCAGTAAGTTGTTATAATCTGGAACGCGCTGCCTGAAAGGGTGGAGGAAGCAGATTCAATAATAACTTTCAAAAGGGAATTGGATAAATACTGGAAAAGAAAAAAATTGCAGGGCTATGGGGAAAGAGCAAGGGAGTGGGACTAATTGGATAGCTCTTTCAAAGAGCTGGCACAAGCACAATGGGCTGAATGGCCTCCTTTTGTGCAGTATGGTTCTCTAATGGAATCAAGGCATGGGGAAAAAAATAGCTACAATTGAATTTGCATAGATTAGAATTAGATACAAGTGAACTTCACTGTAATATGGCACTAAATTGTTTTAAGTGGTAGAATTACTGTACACTGATTCCTACCCTTTACGCAGTGTGCCTGCCTTGAAGAACAATCCCTCAAAGTAAAAGTCCATTTATTTTAATGAGAGTCAAGTAGCTGCTACTAAATTTCAGTTAAGAATCATTTTTTTCCCAAACGATTTGACACAAACTAATAACAGGTCTTCAATGGGGAAACAAAAGTCTCGTTGAGAATAGAGAGGCGTTAATGGTATGTTTCGCCCATCAACAGCAGATCCTTTGTTGGAAGTGTTTCACAATGATCTCTACCTCAATGATGTGTCTTGGTGGGTTTATTTTTCCTCCTTTTATAAAGCTAAATTCATTCTTTTTCTGTCCCCAAGAAGGTGAGGGATGTCAAGTGTTGGAGAATAGAACGGTTTTACACTTCTCATGCCCAGTGTCACCGTCAATCAGCCCCAGGCCAAGTATAAGATGGGTTATCTTGCAGAGGAAAGCATCCTTCTGCTCCCCCCGGCCCCCCAATAATATGCCTCAGCCCCATTATCACAACATCAGAAAGAAAGAACTTGCATTTATATAGCGCCTTTCACGACCTCAGGACGCCCCAAAGCGCTTTACAGCCAATGAAGTACTTTTGAAGTATAGTTGCTGTTGTAATGTAGGAAGCACGGCAGCCAATTTGTGCACAGCAAGATCCCACAAACAGCAATGTGATAATGACCAGGTCATCTGTTTTAGGTGGTGGTTGAGTGAGAACGCCCCTGCTCTTCTTCGAAATAATGCCGTGGGATCTTTTACGTCCACCTGAGAGGGCAGACGGGGCCTGGGTTTAATGTCTCATCCGAAAGGTGGCACCTCAGACAGTGTAGCACTCCGTCAGTACTGCACTGGAGTGCCAGCCTGGATTTTGTGCTCAAGTCTCTGCGTCCTCTAATCTGCAGAAACAATGGGCTCGATTTTCGCGTCGGGTTTCCTGCGGGTTTCCAGCAGGGGGGCCCCGAAAATCCTGATATCGCGACGAAATCCCGGCCACTTCCGGGTACCGCGCTGACGTGCGGGGCTGCGCGCGCAAGCCCCGCTGGTGGGAATCCCGCAGGCAATTAAAGCCAGCGGGGTTCCACTTGAGAGTACTTACCTTGCTTGTTGAGGTCATTTAATGAGCTGAAGCAGCTGTCAAAAGAGGAAGTGTGGGATTTTAGGTTCAAGGCAGTGAGTTTCACACACTGGGGGAAACAGTCTCTCTCCAACCAGGCGTGTTGCAGCCAGCAGCCTGTGGCAGGTGCCAAGGTGCACTCCACGGGGGAGAGCCCTCACCCACGCAGGAGGCCACCGCGTCACATAGGGCAACCCCTGCCCTCCACCACCCCCCGCCAAGCCAGAGGACAGACTGACACGAAACCGCAGCCCCAGTCCGAGGAACCACCCACCTACCCTGCACAACCCCTCAGACCAACGCCTGCCAGATGGGTGGTGCGTGGACACCCTCGGAGGATGAACAGCATGACCAGCCCCAGCAGCCTCGCAGTCCACGCCGTCCGCCGCAGAGACGTGGAGCCCCCCTGAGAATCCCTACGTGGTCAGTTTTCGGTAAAATATTAAGATGCCTACGTGGCAAAGAAGCAGAATGCAAAATGGTTAGAAAGGGTTAATTAGTTAGTAACTGAGATTGGTACAGGTGGCCTGGCCTCCTGCTGGGCCATATGTTTGCGTAGTCAGCAGGTTTGCATGGTCTTAGCAATGTAGAGTCTTTGATGTGATTCAAGGACTGGTCTGAATGTCTCCATGTTTATGGCAGATCAATATAGGTAACGAGCTTAGCCAAAGTTGAAAGACATTCCAGGTTGGGAGATAAGGAACAGAAGGGACAGGGAAGAACATTCCAAGTTGGAAGGTGAGGAAGTATCCCCTTTGATGTCTAACAGCAACATGATCAGCACATGGACGATTTATGATTGGCCGGAAATAATGTAACCTCGCATGGCAACCTATGCCCGGCTTATGATTGGTGTTAACCCTCGTTAAGTATGTTCCAACCCTATTGATTTGTATAAAAACGTGTGGATTTCTGTATGTTTGTTCTTGCTCTGCCAGCATAGAGGGACTCTATCAGGAGTCCAAATCAATGCTGCAGACTAAGAACCCTGCTATTAAAGTTGTGATGAACTTTAAAATGTATTCGACTTCAGTTTTTACTGAACCAGACTGAGGGGAAAGAATCCGGATCGTCACCCCAACACGGTGTTGTTGCACGCCCACCTGCACAGCAGGAGGGAGGGCTACCGCAGAGAGAGACGCATCGCAGAGGGCACTACCCTCGCCACAGGGTCCACAGACCGAGGCGCAGCTCCCCGGACCTCTCCGAGCAGCAGTGCACAGGGAGGCGCAGATTCGCTCGACATGTAGTCGTGGAGATCTGCAGGCTCTTTCATGCCGAGCTGCTCCTGGCTGGCCCCAGCACCAACTGCTTACCTGTCGCTGTCAAAGTCACCACTGCCCTCCACAACTTCTCCTCCGCATCCTTCCAGGGTGCAGCCGGCTACACCGCCGATGTCTCTCAGTCGTCTGTGCGGAAGAGCCCTGCAAATACACCTGCACCTACTCTGCAGTAACACGATGGGTGGCATCAGTGGTGGGTCCTCATAGTGATACCCAGGAGCGGGCATTATTGGACACAACAGACAGGATTCGCGGAGACATGGCAGTGGTGGTGTCAATATAATGTGTGCTGTTTGTTGCTCTGAAATTCAATATAGGTAACACCCAGGACAAACCCTCAGACACCCTTGTGCACCCCCTTCATGCTCACGACACGTTTGCCTTACGCTGCCTACTGCACATATGTGATGCATGCCCTGTGGCTGCAGCACAGGTGGTGGCAGGTTGAGTGAGGCTGGCCGTGAGGGAGATGCACGAGAGAGTGAGTATGGGATGGAGCAATGAGATTGTATGAGGATTGGGTTGCATGTTAGTGGCAGGATGAGTACTGGCGAGGTGAGTAGGTGGAGGTAAGATGAGGATGGGGTTTGAGTGGGTATGAAGGGTGATGTGACAGAGTCGTGTTGGCGGTGCCGAAGGAGATGTGGGGTGGGGGCAGTGTTGTGGCAGACGGAGTGTAGGGGAAAGACTTCGTGTTCTCACTGCGGCTGACCTACTGCGGTCATTGGAGCGCCTCCTGCACTGTATGCAGGTGGGCCATATGTTGGTGGCGCAGGTGACCCCCTCTGCCAACTCGAGCCAGGCCTTCTTGGTGGCAGAGGCAGGCCGCTTCCTCCCGACCACTGGGTGGAAGATCTGTGTCCTCCCCCTCCTCCTCACCCCATCTGATGATACCTGGGGTGAGGCATCATTAAACTGGGAGCAGCCTTCCCCCTGGGCTGCTCCATGCTGCAATTTGTTCCATTGGTTGCAGCATCTGTCAGTGGAGGACTGCCCCTTTAACTAGAGAGCCTCCAGCTGACAGATCGTACTGCGCATGCGCAGCCCGACCGACGCGCAGGCCAGCGCCGCGGACCCCGGAGAAGCAGGTAATTGATTCCTTTAAGTGTGTTGCCTGCTACGATCGCGCGGGCAACCCACTAATTTCGCCGAGCGTGTTGACCACGCTCCCGAAACCCAACCTGCCGGAAACCCGCAGGCCTGGCAAATTCGAGCCCAATATTTCAGTGAGTGAGTGGTCAATCTACGGAACAGGCTATCTGGGGAGACGGTGGAAGCAGTTAGTGTTGATTCATTCAAATGCAAACCAGATACATTTTTTCAGAAAATAACAAGACATTTGAGACATGACATGTGGTAAGTGTAACATGCTTGGGAGGAACAGGTGACTTTGGATCTATGGGGCTCAATTTTCAAAGTAAAAAAAACGGGTGAAAATTGCCACCAATTCAGATCAGCCCCCGCCTCCAATCAGCCTATTTCCGGTTTTCACCGGGGGGGGGGGGGGGGGGAAGAGGGGTGGCCGACCAACCCGTTCCCAGGAAGCGGGTCGGGTCTTAAAACTTATCAAGGAGGCTTCAGGCCTCCATTTTTCTCAAATTCCCGATTTCAACCCCGGGGGCTGGGATTCCTGGGCCTTCTGTTTTACGCCTCGTGAAAGGAGACGAGAAAGCCCGAGACTAACAGGTAAGTGCCTAGAAAGGCACAGCTTGTGGGCCCGGAGGAGCAGGAGTGCTTTCCCCAGGCCCAACAAGCCAACCTGCACCGACCCCCCAACGATCGTGGACACCCCTCTCTGATCGCGGACCCCCCCAATTCCAGGCACCTGAACCCCGATCGCGGATCCTCCCCCCCCCGCCGATCACGGATCCAGACCCCGATCCTCCCCCTCAACGATCGCGGACCCCTGTGATGACCCCCGATCCCGACACCCCCCACCCGTGACTGACCTCCGATCCCATCCCCCATGACTCACAACCCCAGTGCCAACCTATGCCCACCTATGCCCCGCCCACCCCCCCCCCAATCCATACAAGCAAAGACGTACCTGCAGACTTACCTGAATACGTCCTCTCCCTGGCTGGTCTCCCGTCTGACTGAGACCAGCCTGTCAATCAGGCCGGTCAGTCGGATGGAAACCAACAAAACAAAAATATAGGACGCACTTACATCAAAATCATAAGGAACTCCTGGAATCCTGTACTAATTTGACCCCCCCGCCCCCTTCTCCGCTCGGTTTTAAAATTGAGCCCATGGTTCCCAAAGCTCTCCACCACTGGGGTTTTCCCTGCCTCATATCTGGGTCTGTTGTAGGCTAATTGATAGAGATTGATTGCTATGATTAGTCAATAACTCCATTATCATTATATCATGCAACCAGCAGGATGGTAGAAGGTGAACTCGATGGACCTTGGTCTTTTTTCATCGAGCAATTCCTACGTTCCTATGACCCTAGAAACAAAATGATAACTCAATGCATTATCCAATCCTTGGTCTTTTCTTCTTACATTTCAATGAACACTATTTATGGGGGGGTGGGGTGGGGGTGGGAATGGATTATGGCCTTGGACCAAATAGTAAGAGTATAAAGAAATGAAAGGTATGTCAAGTTAACAACAAAGTTGGAAACGTGGCTATGAATAGCCTTATGAATGCAGCTGTTTATAGGGACATAGGAACAGAAGCAGCCGTTTAGCCCCTCGAGCCTGTTCCACCTTTCTATGAGATCATGGCTGATCTGCATCCTAACTCTATCCACCCGCCGTGGCTCCATATCCCTTAATACCCTTGGCTAGCAAAAATCTATCAATCTCAGATTTAAAATGATTCATTGAGCTAGCATCTACTGCTTTTTGTGGGAGAGAGTTCCACACTTCTACTACCCTTTGCGTGAAGAAGTGTTTCCTAACTTCACTCCTGAATGGCCTGGTTCTGATTTTAAGATTGTGTTCCCTTGTCCTAGACTCCCCCATCATCGCAAAAGGTTTCTCTCTATCTAGCCTATCAATTCCTTTCAAAATCCTAAAAACCTCAGCCCTTAAACCTTCTATATTCCAGGCCATACAAGCCCAGTTTATGTAATCTCTCTTTATAATCTAACCCTTGGAGCTCTGGTAACATTCTGGTAAAACTGCGCTGCACTCCTTCCAAGGCCAGTACATCCTTATATCGCACTGTTGAACTTATATTTAACATGTTTATACTGTAATATTGCAGCGTAATATTTTGACATTTTAACTGAAAAAAATAACTTCAATGAGAATACACAAGCCCAAGTAAAACACGCTGGAAGTGCCTTTTGATGCTACTTTGTCATTCTGACAATGTACCTGTGGAAATATAGCTTATTTGTATTTCCCAGAGCAGTGTGCACCAATGGTTAAATCACAAAGCAGTGGCATCAGGAGCAAGTGTTTTACTTGAAAACCACTATAATGTGCTAGTCATCAGGGGAAAAAAAACAAGCAGGAAAGTGACAACTGTGCTCCAACACACCGTGCCCTGGAGTGGCTCATGATTCTGGAGTCCCAACTTACATAGAATTACACAGAAATTACAATACGCAAGCCGGCCATTGGCCAAACCAGTCCGTGTTGGTGTTTATCCTCCACACAAGCAGTAGTCCTAATCCCATTTCCCTTTATCCCCCTTTCCTTTAACCTAGTCTTAAATGTTGACAGGGTCTCTGCTCTGG
Organism: Heptranchias perlo; assembly: GCF_035084215.1. Lineage (NCBI taxonomy): Eukaryota > Metazoa > Chordata > Chondrichthyes > Hexanchiformes > Hexanchidae > Heptranchias > Heptranchias perlo. The sequence goes on from NC_090346.1 coordinate 13,462,275, forward strand.
TCAGACCCCATCTGGAGTGCTGTGTTCAATTCTGGGCACTGCATCTCAGGAAGGATATATTGGCCTCGGAGGGGGTGCAGTGCAGATTCACCAGAATGACACCGGGGCTAAAAGGGTTAAATTATGAGGACGGTTGCACAGACTAGGCTTGTATTGCCTTGAATATAGAAGATTAAGAGATGATCTAATTGAGGTGTTTAAGATGATTAAAGGAGTTGATAGGGTAGATAGAGAGAAACTATTTCCTGTGGTTGGGGAGTCCAGAACAAGAGGGTATAACCTTAAAATTAGAGTTAGGCCAATCAGGGGGGATGTCAGGAAGCACTTCTCCACACAAAGGATAGTGGAAATCTGGAACTGTCTCCTCAAAAATTTATTAAGGCTGGGGGTCAATTATTTCTCCAGTAAAATGCAGTCAATGGGGGATAGTTACATAATACAAATTATGTGCTGAAAATCAATCCCAGTTACTTACTGCAGTGCGGGCTCCTGGCATGATTGACGGGGGAATTACCCAATCATCTCCATTCAGGCTGGGACTTGTGGGCCTAAATTTTAATAGTGAGGCGGGACCTCAGCAGGGTGGGGTCAATAAGCGGGTGGGAAACCTGTAAAAAGTTTTCGCGAGTGTTCCCGAGCGATCACGACTCAATTGAAGCCACTTAACTGAACCTCCGGGTTTCGTGTCCTCAAGCTGCGCAGTGGGCAGACTGCTCATCCACATGACCTGTTTAAAGCCTACTATTTAAAGGGCCACTCCAACAATGCATTTTGAAGGAAAAAGGAGTATGGAATGTCCTAGAGCAAAGCCTGCACCCAGGTTCTCAGACGTTTCCCCGGAGACACTACTGGGCGCTGTCAGAAACAGGAGGGAGGTGCTATACCCACCGAACAGGAGGACGAAACCTTGTTCTGCCACAAAGAAAGCGTGGCTGGAGGTGGCAGATTAGGTACGCAGCAGGAGCACGGTGGCCCGGTCGTGGCTGCAATGCAGGAAGTGATTAATGACCTAACCAGGTCAGGAAAAGTGAGTACAGTTACTGATTCACCTGCATACTGTGCTGAACATTAACCCCCACACACTGCCCTGCGAAGCCTACTCTATCACATCATTTCTCATACCCACTTAAGGCTCAGTGTCAAGTTGCCTTCACTTACTTTGCACTTCTTCAACCCCCCCAATTTGTGCACCCATCTCTCCCACTCACCCCAATCCTGCTGCAATGTGGTTTATCTGTCTGATAGTCATTCACTGATTGCATCTGCTTCATTGTCATCCTGACCCAAAGCAATGCATCCATCGGGTGATCATGTCACCCTCACATGTCTGTACTTTCTCCCCTTGTAGAAGAAGAGCACAAAATGCAAGGGAGAGGGCAAGGACTGGAGGGGAGCCTCCACAAATAGTGACCCTCACAGAGGCGGAGGAGGAGGCCTTGGAGATAAGCTGAATGGTGGAGTGCCTGGCCATCAGTGATGCCAAGACTGGCACCCCGTAAATGTCTGGTGACAGAACTAACATCCCTCACACACATGGATTGACGTTATCAATGATTGAGCTGTTGCACACCTCAGTATGCTCATTGCAACATTACATCTGAGATGATTGTTAATGTTGCTGTATGTTCTCTTCTGGGGCGTCATGGATTGAGGAGCTCCCTGCCTCTGAGGATGCACCGTCACATATTAGCGAGCCATGCACCCGTGCAGATACTCACACCTCGGTGGGTCCTATTAAGAGAGGTAGTTGGGTTGTCACCTGGTGATTCACCACTCACAAGCGAGCACAAGGAGGCACTGGTGGCAGGGGCAGCGGCGGAGAGTCCACGTTAGTGGGCACACTCCTCTCCAAACTCTGCTCAGCTCGACACAGATGCTGAACCCCAGGGGCCATCCTTGAAAAGGAGAATGATAAGAGTTACAGACGCACCTTTGCGACGTACTAGAAGACTTGCCACGCTCAATCTCCACATTGACGCAGAGGCTAAAGAAGTCCACCTCCAGCACTGGTGGACTGGTGGTGCAGGTAAGTGCGGAGGGAATGGCAGCCACCATTGAACTTCAAGCACGGCTCACAAATGAGTCCATTCAGGCCATGACAAAAGCCGTGCAGACTCTGGACGCCAACATGTCTGCCGCCTTAAACTGGTAAACAGATACTTTAGCCGCGGTCTTAGAACGCGTCACAGATCTACTGCAAGCTGTTGTCCAGCAGAGTGGTAGGAGTGATGTGGCCGTGGCCCAGGAGAGCGATGATGGCGAAAGGGGACATGGAAGTGGGGATGCCACTCAAAGCACTCCCATGTCTCACCCTGTTCCCCCACCTCCCCTCAATCTGTACCCACAATGCTGCCTCCTCTCCAGATGGCCGAGTCTACCCCTGCACAGGTCCAGGTGGAGCAGTTTTTAGAGGGGCCCTCACGACCCAAAGGTCGTAGGCCGAAAGCATCTAAGCAGTCCAGGCATGAATCTGAGCAAACTGCCACTACCTCTGCTGCAGCCACAGGGGATGCATCACGTGGAAGCTGTAGGAAGAGGAATTTGAAGGTTTTGTAATCACCAAGGGTATGCACAAGGGTGGCTGACAGACTGTCATATTTTTCATTTATATTTGTTTTTTGTTAAATTCACATTAAATGTTATGATTCTCACCACCACTGCCACATCTTGCCCATTCTTGAGTCCCTTTTGTGAAAGCACCCTTTAACGTGCTTCATCATAAATGGCAAGACTTGATGCCACCCATTGGGTGTATTTACAATGGATGTATGTGTAGTTGTAGGACTGTTTTGTGCAACCTGGGGTGGGGGGGAAGGTGGTGTTGGTGGTCGTTCCAGTGGTCTGAGTACTTGACTATAGTCACTTTGCAGATCTGAATATGAGAATCTATCAAATACGAGTGATTCCCTGGCATGACTAGTAGCCGGGTGAGACGCTGCTCTGCCGATGGTTCGCCCATTGTCCTCCTCCTCGTCCTCTTCTTCAATGTTGATGGCAGGTGCGGCTGCTTCTTAATTCATGGGACCTCGTCCACCTGTAACCCTCTCTGTTGAGCGATGTTGTGCAGGACGCAACACACAACTATTATTCTACACAGCCTCACCAGTGAGTATTGAAGGGCTCCCCCACATCGATCCAGGCACCTGAAGCGCATCTTCAGCATCCCTATGGCTTGTTCAATGACAGACCTGGTGGTGATATGACTGTCGTTGTACCGCAGCTGTGCCTCGCTGGTGGGGTTTCTCAGAGGTGTCATGAGCCATGCCTGCAGGGGGTACCCTTTGTCTTCAAGGAGCCAGCCCTTATGTCTGTTTTGTGCGTGGAAGAGGGCCAGGATGTTGGATTCGCGCAGAATGAAGGAATCATGGCAGTTGCCAGGGAATTTGGCACACACCCACAGAAACTGGTGGTCGCAAACCAGCTGCGTATTGATGGAGTGATATCTCTTTTGGTTGATAAATATTCCTGGTTCATGTGGAGATGCTCGGATTGCTACGTGTGTGCAATCAATTGCGCCCTGTACCCGTGGGAAGCCAGCCAGAAAGTGAAAACCCACTGCCCTCTCAGTCTGGCTGATGTCGTCGATGGGGAAGTTGACATAGTGGGATGCCCTGGTAAACAAGCCATCTGTGACCTGTGATCCCGGCGATGTCACCATTGGCGCCCTGGAAGGATCTGAAGGCGAAGTTATTGAGGGCAGTGGTGACTTTAACTGCGAAGGGCAATAAGTGCCCATAGGCCCATCCGGGAGTAGCTCTGCATGAAGGAGCCTGCAGATGTCTGCGACCACCTGGCGACTCGAAGGCACTGCTTTTCAGGGAGGTCCTGGAAGCTCAGCCTCCGCCTGTAAACCCTCTCACGAGGGTAGTGCCTCCTGCGACATCGGCCCCTCCGTTCTTCCTCTCTCTGCTCTTCTGCAGGTCCTTGTGGCGCACCTCAATCGTGTGGAGCTGCAACTCCCAGAACTGCAAGCCATGCCTGGCACGGATGCTGATGTGCCTCCTCCTCAGATGTACTGCTGAATACATCCATTGTGCCTCCCCCCCCCCATCCTGATGGTGTCAGTTTGAGGGGGTCCAAAATGTAGGTAAATTTGTGTGAACACAAGAATTCCGATGCAAACAAAGAAATTTCAGTCTAAACACAAAAAACTTCCAGCCAAAGGTTTATCTGAGAGAACTGATTGCCCTGCTGCAAAGACTCACCTTTTATTCACGTGTTTATCACTGGTTTAAATGTTCAAATGGCTACCGGCTGCAACTCGCCTCCATTTCCATGGTGTGTTTCAGAGGTCACGGGAGACATGTTCAGGTCGAGTTAAAATCGTTTCTCTACCTCAATACACAAAAATTTAATTCAGTTAACTACTTCAGCTATCTTAGTTGCCCCTTTAAAGCCGGCGGGACTTCCTGGCTTCTGAAGTGCACGCACCCATATGTGTCTGGGTGAAAGGCGTTATTCGGCAGGTTGGAGCTGGGATTCATTCCTGCTCCAAACTTTTATCATTTTTATTGTCCCCCCGCCCCCAACTCACCCGTTCTTCGTGTTAAAATTTAGGCTGTGGTGTCACTTGTATGCAGCCTTCCTTTAAACCTCTTTACCTTCTTTAGTTTTCTCTTCCTTCAAGATGCTTTTAAAAACCCAAACTTGACGTCACCTAACTGCTCATTTTAATTTACCACAGCTTGTGTTTTACTCTTTCCAACCTTACCTTGACCTTCACCTTGACCTGTCAATGTTTAAAAAAAACTATACTCCCCCTCCCCATTCAGGCTGGATCAATGTACACCTCACACCTGTCCAGCACGGACCAGTCAGCAACATTAAACAATCAGTTTAAGAGACTGGAGCGGACCAGAGGACACGAGTTGAAACTATGGAAGAGTAGGAATAGACTGGATGTTAGGCGGTTCTTCTTTTCCCAGAGAGTCGTAAGCCTCTGGAATGCGGTGAATACTGACTCTCTGTTTGCCTTCAAGAGGGAGCTGGACTGGTTCCTGACTGGGGTAGAGATCACATCATATAGACGGTAAGCGGCTTTATAGAGAACACGTGGCCTATGTGATCTCCTGGACTGGTTTCGATCGCCTTAGAGGGTCGCAGAGGAATTTTCCAGAGTATCACCCAGGAGATTACATGGCTGCAGGGGAGGAAGTATCTAGTCACGCTGCTCCAGCCATCATGGTGTGTGGGACAGGCTTGATGGACCAGCTGGTCTTTTCCTGCCCATCAATTTCGTATGTTCATATATCTTAGAATACAGTGCACACCTGTTACATACAACAGGTTGGTTTAGTCCAAATAAAAGTCACCTAATTGTACTCACTTACTCCTACTTCTCTGCTGGTGTAAATAAATCTCGCCCACTGCTCTGTCATTTTCTCCGTTGTGTAGATGAGCTTACACTTGATGTCTCTTCCCTTTCATTAACAGTACACTCTTAATCTCTTTGATATCAACACTTAAGAATGCTTCTCAAATGCTGCTCTCTTCATATCTGCTTCCAGCAGCTGTTTTGTAGGTGAGATTGAAGTACCAAACAGCAGCTTGTGACACAGGAGAAAAACAATTTTAAAAATATTCTCTAGGAAAGAAAAAAGACAAGACTGAGAAGTTGACCTGATAGAGGTCTTTACAATATACGAAGGGGTTTGATAGGGTAGACGTAGAGAAGATGTTTCCACTTGTGGGGGAGACCAAAACTAGGAGCCATCAATATAAGATAGTCACTAAAAGATACAATAAGGTATTCAGGAGAAACTTCTTTACCCAGAGAGTGGTTAAAATGTGGAACTTGCTACCACATGGGGTGGTTGAGGCGACTAGCATAGACGCATTTAAAGGGAAGCTAAATAAGTACGTGAGGGAGAAAGGGATAGAAGATTATGTTGATAGAGTGAGATGAAGTAAATAAAGTGGGAGGAGGCTCATGGGGTGCATAAACACCAGGGTTGGGCCAAATGGCCTGATTCTGTGCTATAAATTCTATGTAGTAATCAGAAAAATATCATGCAAAGAGTTTCAACACAATATAGAGCAGATGTACATCTATATTAGTGATTCTAGATAATCAGTATAATAAACAGGAATTAGCCAATTGCCATTGTGTGTAGTAAGGCAAAGGATCAGCTGGAAATCTGCTCTGCATGGACTTGGGGCTCTTTATCTCTTGAATTGGTACAGCTACTGTTTGCTTATATGGTTATTTTCTCTCCTCCTGCAATTGGTTCTCCTCACACCATGTAACTTCCCTGGCTGAGGGTATAGGGAGGTAGTCATACAATCTGTTCCAAGGCCTCTGCTAGTGCCATTTTGAAGCCGGCTGCTCGGCTGGAAGATTGCACAGTCTGGAGACGGGAGCTCCCGCCATCATTGTGGGGAAAAGAAAAAAAAGACTTCCATTTTTATGGCACCTTTCACTATTTCCAAAGCGCTTCACAACCAATCAAGTACTTTTGAAGTGTAGTCACTGTTGTAATGTAGGAAATGCGGCAGACAATTTGCGCACAGCAAAATCCCACAAACAGCAATGTGATAATGACCAGATAATCTGTTTTTAGTGATGTTGGTTGAGGGATAAATATTGTCAAGGACACCAGAGAGAACTCCCCTGCTCCTCTTTGAAATAGTGGCCATGGGATCTTTTGCGTCCACCTAAGCGGGCAGAAGGGGCCTCGGTTTAATGTCCCATCCAAAAGACGGTGCCTCCAACAGTGCAGCACACCCTCAGTACTGCAATGGGAGTGCCGGCCTATATTGTGGGCTCAAGTCTCTGGAGTGGGACTTGAACCCACGACCTTCTGACTCAGAGGCGAGAGTGCTACCCACTGAGCCAGCCCTTTCCCACAGCAATGCAGTTGCCGTCGGAACCAAGGGCTGTGGGGGCGGGAGGATGATGAGAGTGAACTCACAGTCCGTGGTCCATGAACTGGAGCTGCACCAACTCTCTGGGAAGCATTTTCTGAACCAGGTTGTTATCAAAGGGAGTCAAATGTTGCCAAAGCCCAACTATACCCGATGACTAGAAACAAAACAATTCAGACAGTTTAATATAATCTGATTGTGCCAAATCACTCTTATATAAACGAAACAGGTGGCTGAAAGGGCTTCATTACGGAAAAGGAATCACAAGCCACTCGCCTGTAACAGTGGATGTACTGTGGAAAGGAAACCAGGCCCATCTGCAGAAGTTAATAACCTTCTCAGTCCTTTTAATTAAAAAGCTAATAACCCATTCACGTGTAATCTTTCAACTGTGCTGCTCTACTTAAATAAAAGAGTCGTTCAACATTTCAATGCTCTGCATCTTTTATTTGCAACTATTCAAACTGCCAAGAAACGACATCAGTGGTTTAGTGAACAATGTGAAGTTCTCACAGAGCAGGCACATCCACTCCATCCCTGTAGGGGGTGGTGTTAACGACTGAAGAAAGGAATGTGTTGAAAAGTTTTATATAATTCCCTCCCTTAATGGCTCAATTAGTTTATCCGGTAAGAAGCCGAGCCAAAGCTCTGCTCAGTTAGCTAACCTCAGCCAAGACAGGAGCTAAACAATTGGACCCAGTGTCTTTGGGTCAGGGAAGGGATAAGCAGCCAAGGTTTCTGCTCGATCACTATTCAGCGACCTCCCGATGGAAGTGCGCATGTTTAAATGCTGGGTGAGGACAGAAATCGGGTTTGACTGTCCCTCCACAGTTGAATAACCTGCTGATTGTCACTTATCAAGGCTCACACATGAACAGTAGCCATGGGATGAGATGCTGGTGGGGGGGGCGGGGAAGGAGATACGTTGTACCTGTGGAGCCACCCCAGCAGGGAGTCACTGCCTTCAGGAGTGATGGGGGAGAAAACAGAATTTTAAAAAAATAATTCTTTCAATAGAAATCACACATTGTTTCTTAAAATTAAACACTCAAAGTTAATAAAGTCGCCAAGGCTCATTGACACTGTGAATCGTTAACCCGGATTTTGAAATCAACCACAATTCTGAAAAGGCACTGACGATACTCCCTCTCCCTACCTCCCTCCAACCTTGCCCCCAATGTGCCTTTGGCCCAACCTCAACGCAGCATTCCCAACTGCAACAAAATGAAGTTTTCTTCTCACACCAGTCATTCTTGTGGTCTCCCTGAGGTTGTCAGTTTGTGCCAAATTGTGGGAATTCTGCATTATAGAAATGTATCCACTCGGAACTGGAATGCCGGGTAGAACCCCGACTGCCGTCTGGGAGATGACACCTATCAGTCTGGGTTAGATTCAAGTCCTGCTCCCAGTTGGTGCTCATTCACTGCACTTGCCAAATCCCTCAAACATGCAGACGTACTGGATTATACATGGTTACTGTATGTCCCAGTAGTATCTTACTGGGCTGTTAGCAAGTGAGTTTTTGCCTTGTTATGCAAGAGGGATAACACCGAGTAGAAGTAGGCACGTTTCCTTATATGAGGGGTCGCATCAAGTATATCTTGATGGATGTTCCGCAGATGAGGAGTTATACCAACAACAGGGTGCCCTGATTTGCGCAGTGAGTTTTGCCGAGCTCCGCAGGATAGCGTGGCAGCACAGTACTTAAGTACTTGCGTTCTATGACAACTGGTGAGAAGAGTTTCATCATTTCTTAATTATGTCCTTCACTCTGAAGTCCCTCCATCTGAAAAGCCGGCATCTGTCTAGCTCCCTGCGTGAAAAGGAGACGCCCCAAGGCAGCAGTGGCATCAGCAGCTGTGGAGTTCACGCTCTGTTCACTCTCCTTTCCAGCTGCTGGGAGATGAATGAAGGCGAACAAATTAATTAAAATTACAACTAAAGCAAAAAATAAATGCTTAAAAAACATATTAAACAAACCAACCCCCCACCCCGAACATCTAACTAAATGTTGAATCGGCGTCTAATTGACACTGTTCTAAAGCAAGCTTCCTTTTAGCGTAACCAAAAACTCAAAACTGTTGGCTTGAATCACATAAAAGCACGGTCTTGTCCGCTTCCGCTATGCACATGTCTGCCGGCTGAAGAGGTCAAGGGTGATGGCACTGAGGAATGCCGGGATGCTGTTCTGATGATGCAGGTGAAGGTTGATCAACTCAGTGAGGGAACTGGAGAAATCTGTCTCCAGGAGCTGCATCTTCACTCCCAGACTGTTGGCGGCCTGCAGGGGAACAGAGAAAGAAACACGATTCAGTCATTGGCCACAGTAAAGATGCCATTTATTTGTCTTTCCCTGCTTCTTTTCTTGTTTCTTTTCCCTCTTATTTTAGGTCCCTCTCAGCTGCCATTACTAATCCCCAACAGTATGCTCAGAAGATGTGCAATAAGGGACCGCACAGACAGTCCATTTGTCTCTGTTTATAGCATGCTCTGGATCAAGGAGAATTAGAGGTTGTATGATGATCAGTCCTGGGACATGATTTATATTCTACAAGAGACTCACAACCAACAAAGGCATAAGTGAGTTGCGGTCAGAATCGAGGGGTCTCACATCACACACTTCCTTGTCACGTGTTCCGTTTAATACCACTTTAGGTAAGTAATTAAACTCATAAAAATCAGATATAAGTATTAACTTTAAATTGGAACTTTACTGATGCACTGATTAGTGGTGGAGGGGGGGGGGGTTTGCTGATGTCTCTTTATGATATTATCTCCATGAAATGCCAAGTTGTCCTTGCACCAATAATCACCTTGGTAGATAACAGGCAGGAGATCTGCTCCTAAACAACCCTCCCCCCAACCAATGCCATGCTCTATTGGCCTCTAGGAGGTGCGTGAAAGAGAGGGGTGCAAGTTTACTCTCTTTCCTTGTGGAGGAGTGAGATTGGTGCATGTTCCATCTCCAACCACTGAGGGCACAACTGAGATTGGGGGCATGCCACATGAGCAGTTGTGGTATATTGCATGGAGATCCAAAGTGTTCTTTGCCATCGTGCTCCTTCACCTTCTTTTGTTACTGAAAGGTGGAAGCAAGCTCACAGGGTTCACCATCTCCAGTTTTTACTCTTTAATCTGGCAGAAGTGCCCTCTCTGTCCCATCTGGTAGGTCTTTAATTAGAACATCCTTCTTCAGCTTGACTGTTTTAGTCAAATCCAAAACCGACCAGAATAAGGATGGGGCAGGGGGTAAGAAGGGGGATTTGTTTGATTTGCCGACAATGAAAATTAATTGGAAACCTTATTAACCATAAGAACTAATGCCTCCACATTGTAAGACAATGGAAACAAAATGGAGTTGATGGGGTAGATAGAGAGAAACTATTTCCTCTGGTGGGGGAGTCTAAAACAAGGGGGCATAACCTTAAAATTAGAGGTAGGCTATTCAGCAGTGATGTCAGAAAGCACTTCTTCACACAAAGGGTAGTGGAAATCTGGAACTTTCTCCTCCAAAAAGCTGATTAGGCTGGGGGTCAATCGAAAATTTCAAAACTGAGACCGATAGATTTTTGTTAGGCAAGGGTATTAAGGGTTACGGAACCAAGGTGGGTAGATGGTGTTAAGATACAGATCAGCCATGAAATGAAAGGCGGAACAGGCTCGTGGGGTTGAATGGCCTACGCCTGTTCCTATGGAAGGCTTGTACTCTGGTGTAACTAGTGACTGCACATTGTGAAGAATAGAAGTGGAAAACAGACTTATTTTATGAACAGATTTCTGGTGGACTGATTTACATTTTACAAATTTCTAGTTAGTCCACTCAACAAACGGACAGTCTAGTTCAAAGTCCTTTTTGTTTCCCGAGCTTGTTTGCAGGTTCGAAGCTCACCATTACTGCGATGGTCGCTTCTGGAGAAAAATAAAACCTATCTTCAAACCACAGTCTTCAGTGTCACATTACTGAAAAGAATTCATGATTCTTCTCGAGCAGTATGTAGTTGAGCAAAGAAAAGGAAAACAAAAGGGACAGAGCTTTCTCCAGAACATTTTTCTAAAAAAAACATTATACAAGAGAAGCAGTTATCAGCTCCTAACACTATTCACCTGCCTTTATCAGCTTGCTCTAAGGACTTCTAAGTCAGGAATGCTGAGGAATGTTAAGCCAGACCCTGGAGATTTACCCTGGTCTCTCTCTGCCGTATCAATCTAGAAACAGAGCAGCACTTGACAATGATGAGGGATATTAAGCACTCGCATCTAGAAATCTCCTTTGTAGCTCGGCATGACTAGCTGGCGGTAACATTGTAATACCCAGAAAAGATCAAAGGTTTACTGGGAGAAGAGAACTATAATAACTAAAACCAATTTAGACGTAGAGAAGATGTTTCCATTTGTGGGGGGAGTCCAAAACTAGGGGCCATAAACATAAGATAGTCACTAATAAATTGAATAGGGAATTCAGGAGAAACTTCTTTGCCCAAAGAACGGTTAGAATGTGGAACCACCTGGAGTAGTTGAGGCAAATTGTTTCGATGCATTTAAGGGGAAGCTAGATAAGTACGTGATGGAGAAAAGTATAGAAGGATATACTGATAAAGTTAGATTATGTACGGAGGGAGGAGGTTCGTGTGGAGCATAAACGCCAGCACAGACTAGTTGAGCTGAATGGCTTTGTTTCTGTGCTGAAGACTCTTATGTAATATGTTAATTGATGTAAGCTGTGTGAAAGTTTAAAACTGATTAGGAAAACTCCATTGAAATAAGAACATGTATTGGGGCAACATCTCTTTCTCCCTTAAACCGTTCTAAGGGCCATTTTGCACCAACTGTCGAGGTAGCATTGTGGACTAGTGATGCCAAATGTCCGGTTTCAGAGTGAAGCATACAGAAATTTCTAAAATTAAAATATGACTTCAAAAGTTTGGTTTACAAAATAGAAGGTCCATTCCCCACCCCCCCAATTTAATTCCGTGCCTCGTAACACAGAGGCATTAGTTCTACAATCCGCCCACGCACCGAGTTGCTTATCTGTCTTGTGCTGCCAAGTGGAAGCCAGACAAATTTCCCACAGGGGAGAGTTGCCTCAGATCTCCCACAGACAAGACAGGCTGAAGTGAAGAACAACCTAGACTGCAGTATATTTAACCCTCCCGGATTACCGATACAGTTGGCACCTCTGTGTTTAAAATTGCTCCAACATTTCTTCTGACAGGTCTAACCCTTTGTCAGGCATTTGGGACTTGAGTTAATGGGGTGTCCCACAACTGTCATGGTGTGAGATGACTGAAGAGGCTCAATCAAACAGGTCGTGGACTACAATTCCCAGAATGTGCCAGTGTCACCCCAGACTGCAATTCCCAGAATGCACCAGTGACACACCAGACTACAACTCCCAGAGTGCACCAGCACCACTCTAGCCTACACCCTTCAGAATGCACCTGTGCCACTCCAGACTACACCCCTCAGAATACAGCTGATGGCTGCCTCCCTGCTGGGACTATTGACCACCCAACACATTTTGGATCAGAGGAGAGGACAAATAAAATGCCAGGAATTTTTTTTGTCATGGCTGGCTATTCACAGTCCGGAGCGTGCCGGGACTTCTTGTAAGTTGTACTCCTTTCCCTCATCCAACGATAGAATAGGTTGGAGAGCACTAAACCTCAGGGAAGTCATTAGTAGGACCACCCACGATCAGCACTGTGAGAGAACCTTCACCACACGGACTGCAGCGGTTCAAGAAGGCGGCTCACCACCACCTTCTCAATGGCAATTAGGGATCGGCAATAAATGCCGGCCTCGCCAGCGACGCCCACATCCCATGAACGAATAAAAAAAAACTTGATGCTAACTGTGGAAATTTTTACAAATCAGTTAAGCATGAACCTTTCAATTTACCTGATGTAACGTTGACAGGGAAAACAATGTAGCTAACTATACACAAGGCTTATAATATATAAAATAAACAACGTGCAAACAATTTAATACAGAACTAACCCTGCCTCTCTCATCGGCCTCCATCCCCAGGAATGCCTCTGCTCCCCACCTCAGCCCCGTGAATGCTTCCGCCCATCTCAGGCTCTGAACTTCACTACCCTCAATTGCCAGATAACTGGAAAATTACCCTGTTCTATCTTGGGCTGGATATCCCACTGCGCCTAATCTTTGGCCCCGAATTACATTCCTAACCCTGATTAGTCCGCGATCCATGTACTGGGCTATCTGTGAACAATGCCAAGGGAGATCTACTAATATTTGGCATGTTTATAACCTGTGGTATTGAGAGAAACATGGATGGCCCTGATATCACTCAAATCATGAGCCCTGTTCCCATCTTTACCTTTAAATTCAGTTTTGAACACTAAGTAAATACCCTGTGCGTTGCTGCCTTGTGTGTGAGTAAGTAAGGGCATAAAGTATATTGAAATTCGTGCCCGTTTCACAAGGAGACTGTAAAAGGTTCCTAATTGATTAGTGCAGCACTGTTGTTGCTGCAGTTTTTATCCCCATAGTGTTTGTTAACTGATTACCGTAATTACAACTTTATTACAGTGTTTTTAATTATTCATCACCCTGGTATTACAACTTTTTCTGATTAATTAGGTGCCAATAGCAGCCATTTAAAAATCCAATTCTATATCTTGCAGCAGAGGGGGACTGTCTCTTGGTGAAACAGAAGCTAAAGCACCTTTCTGTGGATAGTTCCATTCATGGGATACCACAGTGACAACTAACTGGTACGCCCCTGGAATTGACACACTTCTGCTGGTAAAGCGACGGTGTAATCCTTTACTTAAAGATGATTTACATTATAGTCGTGTGGCTGACTGCAGATATGTGGTTCTCCCACCGTTAGCTGCACTCCTGCTGGGAACTGAGGGCATCATAGAGCCTCAAAGTTGGATCACGACCCCTTGCTCCAGCAAATTAAACAGGGGGAGTGTATTTGCATTCTGGCTCTCTGTGTTACACAGTGGTGCCCAGAACACCTATAGATGGGAACCATACAACCTCGTAAAGTAAGCCTTTGCATTAAAAGAAAGAACTTGCATTTATATAGTGCCTTTCACAACCTCAGGGCATCCCAAACCACTTTACAGACAATTAAGTAATTTTCCAGGGAAGTCACTGTTGTAATTCAGGAAATGTGGCAACCAATTTGCGCACAAACAGCAATGTGGTAAATGACCATATCATCTGCCTAAAGTGTTGGTTGAGGGATAAATATTGGCCAGGACACTGGGGAGAACTCCCCTGTTCTTCTTCGAATAGTGGCTGTGGGATCTTTAACGTCCACCTGAGAGGGCAGTCGGGGCCTCAGTTTAACGTCTCATCCGAATGACGATGCAGCACTTGCTCAGTACTGGTACTGGGAGTGTCAGCCTAGATTTTGTGCTTAAGTTTCTGGAGTAGGGCTTGAATCCATGACCTTCCGACTCAGAGGCGAGGGTGGTACCAACTGAGCCTTGGCTGACTCATTAGAAAGGGTAATGAGCTCACCATCAGACTTGCGACTGAGCACCACTCTCAGTTTCTTTTCTATCCGTTTTTTAAAAAATTCGTTCATGGGATGTGGGCGTCGCTGGCGAGGCCGGCATTTATTGCCCATCCCTAATTGCCCTCGAGAAGGTGGTGGTGAGCCGCCTTCTTGAACCGCTGCAGTCCGTGTGGTGAAGGTTCTCCCACAGTGCTGCTAGGAAGGGAGTTCCAGGATTTTGACCCAGCAACAATGAAGGAACGGTGATATATTTCCAAGTCGGGATGGTGTGTGACTTGGAGGGGAACGTGCAGGTGGTGTTGTTCCCACGTACCTGCTGCTCTTGTCCTTCTAAGTGGTAGAGATCGCGGGTTTGGGAGGTGCTGTCGAAGAAGCCTTGGCGAGTTGCTGCAGTGCATCTTGTGGATGGTACACACTGCAGCCACTGTGCACCGGTGGTGAAGGGAGTGAATGTTTAGGGTGGTGGATGGGGTGCCAATCAAGCAGGCTGCTTTGTCCTGGATGGTGTCAAGCTTCTTGAGTGTTGTTGGAGCTGCACTCATCCAGGCAAGTGGAGAGTATTCCATCACACTCCTGACTTGTGCCTTGTAGATGGTGGAAAGGCTTTGGGGAGTCAGGTGAGTCACTCGCCGCAGAATACCCAGCCTCTATCCGTGCTTGTCTCCAGTCCCGCGTGAGAACAAGTGGAAAGTGGGGCTTGTTTTCAGGCCTCTGATCTCAACGAAAAACTGGGTACCTGGATCCGTTTCATCTGTTTTTACTCTGGAGTGATGTCAGTGGTGGGAATACTGAGCGCCTGCCACTGACAGCATAGTCTCGATATAAAAGTACTCAAACACATCTGCAGGTACCAGGCTCAATCCCTAGTATGTGTTGATTTAGCCAATCTTGGCCAATACAGAGAATTCGCCTCAGGGCCAGGGAGAAGAAAAATGAGCCCAGGTTCCTGCTCCTGATTGCTATCTGGCAACGCCTGCTGGAAAGTTCATGCCTGGACATAGGGTGAGAGCGGGATCAAGGTAGAATGTGATGCGCACTGTAGTTGAATAATCTGCTGATACTCACTGTCAAGGCTCCTACATTAAGAATGGCCACTTGGCAGAGGTACCAGAGAGCAAGTTTCAGGAGAGGAAGGGGAGAAAATGAGGGGAAAACAACATGAAGACGATGACCAGCTCTTTGGTCTCATGTGTGATCCCGGTTTGCACTGAGTTAATTGAGCTCAGAGTCATGGGGTGAGGGTGTGGCTGAGGGCATGTGGGCTACAGAAGGCAGGAGATCATATCCAGAATACCCACTTGTGATCAGTATCAAGCAAACCCTGCTGGAAATGTACATGTGTTTGCCAAAAGATGGCGGGCTCAGGCTCCTCTGTGGTAGCCCCATGATTGAACACTAGGCTAACAATCACTATCTAGGCAGACGCATGCAGAATGAGTACGTGGGCAAGGCAGTTATCAAACCATGTCTCAGCATGAGTCAATATCTTCGGATGAGGAATTGGCAATCCAGAGGGGAGATGAGGAGAAAATTTTTTTACACAGCGAGTTGTTATGATGTGCAATGCACTGCCTGAAAGGGTGGTGGAAGCAGATTCAATAGTAACTTTCAAAAGGGAATTGGATAAATACTTGAAGGGGAAAAACTTGCAGGGCTATGGGGAAAGAGCAGGGGAGTGGGACTAATTGGAAAGCTCTTTCGAAGAACCGACATGGGCAGGATAGGCCGAATGGCATCCTTCTGGGCTGTATGATTTTTAGATGAGAAGAGGTAAGCACAGTTAGAAATGATTAGCTCCTGATTTAATTCGACACTGCGCCACCTTTTTACCAAGTCCACCGTTGATTTGTGAGGTTTATGGCATCACCTGCACCTTTCCCTGGATAGCTACCTACAGGCGCAGACATCCTCTGTGAACTGTAATCTTACTGCAATGTAGGAGCTAATGGAAAATAAAATGCTGCTATTGATTTTGGCTTCTCCTGCTCATTTCTGGTTCAGCTCTTCCTAAAATAGCAATGAAGCAACAGCGGGAGCGACGTCACAACAGCAGCAGCCTTGTGTCCCTGCCCATGCTGGCCAAACAGAAGACTGGAACTTGCTGATTGAGCTGGTCGGGCAGGAAAGTCTGACAAGCAGCTCCTAGAAACAACCAGAAGAGTGAGAGCGAGGGAAACAAACCACGGAGCAATAAACTGACAAGGAACAGTAGAAAAAATAAAGGTTAGAAGTCAAATTTAACTCAAAAAAATTCCACACATGGTGGGGGTAATTTAACTTTGGGCGATATCAAATTAGCTGCCTATTATACATCCCACCTGAAGTCAATGGAAGGGTAAATCGGGAGAGGTGTACAATGGGCAGCTAATTTGATATCGCCCATTTTAGGCCATGAAGAATTATCTTTGGGGCTGCCTGAGCCTGCTGAACAGGCCAGAATTGGGAGATGAGGCAAGGAAAAGCAATAGCAATACTCCTCAGTCGACTTCTGAACTAACAGGAATTGCAGACACAGATGACAGCTCCAGTGATGTGCACCAGTAAATCAGTGCCTTCTCACACAGGATGACAAAAATCTAGTCCCACACAGGAGTGTACACTTGTCCCCTCCCCTTCCAACCCCTTTCCTCCCCCCTAATTGACTGTAGGGGGGTGGGGACTAGATCCTTTCAATCCACTGTCAGATATCCATTATTCTAGAAACTTGAGAGAAATATTCGTCTCACATTTCAGAAAGTTAACTCAAAATAAAATGACATACACACAAAATGTTAGATCAGTTCCTTTCAATAACACAGGCTCACATAATTGCAATAAAATGCAAATTAAATAAAAGTAGAGACTGCCTATAAATTATTGATGGTGTAAAACAGTAATTTTGGTAGTTTGTGTTTTCAGCCACCAGATGAGACCAAACTGATTACAAAGCTAGACTCACTGTACACATTTGGAATTAAGCTCTAAAATACAATGGGCTTTGGGATAAAATTTAAGCTTGTCCATTGGGTTGCTCTGATGGAATGGAAGATGCTTCATTGATTCCACTAGTCTCTATTAGGAATCTACTCAGACCACAGACTTTTCCCCTTAAAAAGGAATGGTCCTTGTTACCCTTTGAGAACTGGGAGACTTTTGGAGCTTTTAGAAACGTACATTTTTCCATCAGCTGTGAAAATCACTAATATTACAAAGGCAGAATGTTACAAATTAGAGTTGGGAAATTACACACAACATTTCTTAATCCATATTTTGCAGTCCTCAGTGCTCCCAGCTTCAGGATCACCCACTCAGGTCAAAAGAAAGAAAGAACTTGCATTTATATAGCGCCTTTCACGACCTCAGGACATCCCAAAGCACTTTACAGTCAATGAAGTACTTTTTGAACTGCAGTCACTGTTGTAATGTAGGGAAACGCGGCATGCCAATTTGCGCACAGCAAGATCCCACAAACAGCAATGGGCAGCTGTTTCTTTTGCTCTTCAAACTTTTTGTTTGCCCAATTATTTGCGTGGACATTTTTGGAATAATCCGCAACTTCCTGCACGTCTCCCATATATAAAAAAATGACCATCCCCCTCCTGGGGACACCTGATCCAGCCGCTATGCTCAGTGGAAGTTCATTAAAGCATATTGTTGCCTTGATCAGGATTATAGTTAACTTGAAAAATAGGGCAAGATGCAGGTGTCAGCAAAACTTTTACACAACCATGCATGTTCCAATCTCAGTACCTGCTGCTAAATATTTTGAAAAACAGATTGGTGAGCAGGTAACTTGTACTCTGATCAATTTAGTGACCATATTGGATGTTCCTTCAAAGAGTCGGCACAGGCACAATGGGCCGAACGGCCTCCTTCTGTGCTGTACGATGCTATGATTCATAGCAGTCAAAGCATCGGACTCCAAATCAAGTGAAAACGATAAAGAAACAAGTTGATACAAAACTACACTGTTGCATTGAAGATTACATTGCTAAGCAGTTCACTTTCAACAGGAAACGGGTGTACAATACTGGAGCACAGAAGCTTCATTTCTAAACACAACCAACCCTCCTTTACTCTTGAAGAGCAGGAAATCCATACATTGTTACAGGCACAGAATTACTTGCAATAAAAGGCCTCGGGGGTAGGAAGGAATGAAAAGTTGAATCACGCCTACAAAATCTACTCAAATCGCCTTTTAACCTTCCTTATCCCTCAACACCCAGCCTACTTTGAAGCTCAATCGCGAAGATGATAAACTCTCATCATGTTATCACACAAGAAATACTGTTAATATGCATTCCTCCTACAGCTTGCAGATGGTGCACAAATGCGCACCCATCCTAAATGGGCGCATGATTCCCAGGCACGTAACAAACGGACAAAAGATACTTCCTCCTCAGTTCTTTTCTCACCTCTCCCTTCGTCACGCTGGCTTACCCGCTTTCAGGTTTACTACTTTTGAGTTGCGCTGAGCAGTTGTCTAAGAACAGCCCCAAAACAACTCTCCCTCACTGCAGCTGTCCACTGCAACACAATAGATATTGGTAACACAGTGCTTGGAAGATCATGGGCGTGAATCCGCAACTTTCTACACCATCTATACTTTCCAACATATTGCCCAATTGTAAAGAAAAAAAGAACTTGCATTTATATGGCGTCTTTCACAACCTCAGGACGTACCAAAGCACTTTACAGCCAATGAAGCACTTTTGAAGTGTAGTCATTGTCGTAATGTAGGAAACGCGGCAAAGAATTTGTACACTGCAAGGTCCTACAAATAGCAATAAAATAACGATCAGATAATCTGTTTTTTTAGTGATGTTGGTTGAGGGATAAATGTTGGCCCAGGACATCGGGCAGAACACCCCTGCCCTTCTTCGAAATAGTGCCATGGGATTGTTTACGTCCACCAGAGAGGGCAGATGGGGCCTGAAAGACAGCACCTCTGACAGTGCAGCACTCCCTCAGTACTGCACTGGGAGTGTCAGCCTGGATTATGCGCTCAAGTCTCTGGAGTCATTCCTAAAGAACTGTGGGAGCTGCACCAAGTCTTTGATGCGTACTGACACTCGTGCCAGACGATTAACAATCCTGACGCCAACACTGCAGGTGTGCAGAGAAATAATCTGCACTTGGTTGCAGCAAAATTTTATTGTCCAGTATGCATTATAACAAGATGTTGCAAAACACAAGATAAACCACATTACATACAAACAGGGTCTGCCTGCCTGACTCCAGTCTGTACGCTCCTGAAGTGGTTCACTGTGTCAAGCACTCGGAAACATTTTAACCACCACATGTGGCGTTATATAAATGTGAGTATTATTATTGTTGCTGTTCAAGACTCTGACCAGTCAGGGAAGTTTACAGTTAAAAAGTTAAATCATTTACTTGTTCTTGTGTGAGACAATTGTTCGCAGTTTCAATCAACAGCTTCAAAGGGAACAGGAAGAAGCTTTAAAGGATTTAAAAGATGGAGGCCACCTTTCAGTGATGAGATCTGATGGAAAGCGACAGCATTTGCTGATAAGATGTATACTGGCCCTCATCTTTCTTACATCTATGTGGGAACAATCGCTCCGTGCACACACACGTGCATACGCATACACGTACACACGTGCATATACACACTCCGCACGCACTCATTCACAGTCTGCGCACGCACACTCGGATTGACACACACACTCACAGACACGTGCACAATTACCAGCTTATTAAGTCCCTGTTGTTTTCCCCAGAATACAAGAAAAGTCAGTCTGGCCATCACACATTTCCAGTCTGAAGATAGAGCTTTCAAGATGACTCCTGGAGCAAAAGCAGCGTTGCAACAGCTAGCAGCACGTCTCCTCCAGTCAGCGCGACAGACAGCTCATTCTGCTCATGACACTGCTGCAGCGAATGCCTCTATCTGATGAGAACATCATTCCTCAGCAGCAGGCATTTGGAACCTTTTGAAAATAAATTTCTGGAAAAAAAAGTTTGCTTTTGAATAAATCTTCCTGGCTGCGATTTGATGCGAACTGGAGACTAGAAACTAATTACTTGTCCAACTGTATCATTCAGATAGGTTCTGATACCCAACACTTCATGAGTTGGGTCTACTTCTCCGAGAATTTACTTCAGCCCAGCCAGAAAGTGTATAACACAGTCTGTAAAGAAGCAATTTAAATATCAAGGTAGTCAACAATCTTCATATTTCCATATCAAAGACAACTGCAGCAATGCTTCAGGCAATTGAGCCAACTTTTCCACTTTCTGGCAGGATTCAGCGCAGCATGAATGCAATGTACAGAGAAATGGGTCAGATTTGGTAGTGGGGAACAAAACATTATAAACTGTGCAGATCCAGGAGAATCCCACATCATATCTGACAACAGGATACATAGAATTACACAGAATTCACAGCACAGAATTGGGCCATTCGACCTATGCTTCTTCCCACTCTAATTACTTCATCTCACCCTATCTGCATATCCTTCTATTCCTTTCTCCCTTGTTCCCTTTAAATGCATTTATGCTTTTCGCCTCAACTATTCCATGTGGTAGCGAGTTCCAGATTCTAACCATTTCTCTGGTAAAAACGTTTCTCCTGAATTCCTTGTTGGATTTCTTAGTGACTATCTTATATTTATGGCCTCTAGTCTTGGATACACATAATTCAATTTGGCAAGTTTCTGTATATTTTAGAGCAATTAAATGCAATACTTTGCAGAGATCCTACTGGCAGCCAATGCGCAGTGCATCACTCCTAAATTGCTCATTAAAGGGACATCGTCATCAAGGTTCGGGGTCTTGCTGGATTCCTTTTTTAAAAATCTACCAGTGTTCTCCCTTCCTTTACCGAAGACATTGGCCCGGATATTGCTGAGCGACAAACGAATGTCGCCCGCCGCTCGTTAGTTATGAATTCACCCACAAACTTTGGGCGGCAACTTGCTTCAATGGTGAGCTGTAAAAAGTGCAGTCTCCTTTCCCAGCTATTCTGAGCTGTGAGAGCAGGGAAAGGATCTCGCTCTCTCCTCAATCAATCAGCTTGAAACATCCTTGACAAGAGTCAGAATCAGGAAGTGAAAGCTACAGCAGTAAATTCAATGTAAAATCAGTTATTGAAAGAGAGGCTAAGAAATATCGATTTAAAAGGCAGAGATAAAAGAGACAAAGAAAAAGTTTTACATTTTTTTTATATATACACATGTCCAACAACAATTAAAATCGGAAATAATGAGACTTCACGTTTTTAAAAGTAAATTTTCAGTTCCAGAGAGGTTGTTTGGCAGTCCTTAAGACTTACCACACTTTTAAAAGTTAGTTTAGATCTAAAAAATCCAGCGTACCTTTTTTCTGTGTAGATTAACCTGTTTCCAACTGGGCCGTGTAGCAACTTTGCGCTGGTCCATTCATTCAGGCAATGAGCTGTCCTTCCCACGCAGCTTTCAAACCAGCAGGGCAAATGGAAGAGCGACTTCCAGATTTCTGTATTTGACTGCGCATGCACGCTCACTGGAACTTGCTCTTCCATTTGCCCTGAGCAATTTCCAGGCCAATAACTCCTTGCTTGCGTTTGATACATGGGCGCTGATTGCCCTTCAGTATCTCGCCTAAGTGCCCATTGTTCATGTGGGCAGGATGTTTGACCATGGGTGGGGCATCATTGAGCTGGTTTGCCCCTTACCTGATGTTGACTCACCTGCATTTCCATTAAGGGTGGCTGGACAGCAACCAGGAGCAGGAACCGTGACCAAACCCCCCCCACAGCCCAGGTTTACCCTGGCCAATTGTAGAACTTCTACTACTGGCCTGGTTGGGATCAGCGAAACAAGCAGATTGGCAATTGAACATGGGACCACTCCTGATTTGTATGGCTTAACTACTCACTGAGCCATCAGGAAATGTGTTTTTTTTAAAAACAGGGCGACACGAGTTATCACTAACCACACTGATAAAGTTCGCATGCGGCATGACCTTTGATGCCTAATGGAGCCCTTTGATAGCAGTCGTTGCTCCTCACTATTGGGAAAACAACTCCCATCAGAATACTCCTCATTAGATAAATGAATGCTTTATTCCACAGCAAAACCTTACTCACTATCACATTTCCATTCTTACTGGATTTATCGACAGCCCCTTGCCTTAAACAAGCATCTACACTGACAAGTTACCAATTAAATTACCACTTATATGGTCATTTGAAAGTTATGTGTGTGTGAGAGAGAGAATGGGTGGGCTAGAACTGTCCTAGAATGCTCTCACTCTGGTGGGGGGGGGGGGTGCAGGGTGTGGCAAGAGAAGATGGAGAAGGCACAGAAAAACTATATCCATTGTGTTTAACTCTCAATTATATTCTCTGAACTTCTATTTGTGATTAACAAGAATCTTTTTGAGGGGGTATTGCTTCTTCATGATTGGCTCACCCCCAGAATCCACGTTTTCTTCTTTGTTGTGGTGGGGCAGGAGAAGAGGAGATAAAGGATGTCTCCTTTCCTGCCTTGCCTGTGTTAGGAAGTGCTAAAAAGCTGATATGATATCATAGAATCATACAGCGCAGAAGGAGGCCATTTGGCCCATTGTGCCTGACTCTTTGAAAGAGTTATCCAATTAGTCCCCGCTCCCCCTACTCTTTGCCCAAAGCCCTGCATGGAGCCATACAAGCCAGAAGATCCCAATTTTGATCCCTGGGCTTTGCTGAGCTGACTGATCTTCCACAGAGCAGCAATTTGGGCGCAATCATCGAGCTCGGTGCCCTTTGGGAGCCCAAAAAAAAAATCAGCTTGGCATTCTATTCCTGATCACCATCCAGTGACTTCTGTTGGAAAATACACATGTAAGCATCGGGGAAGAGAGGATCAGGCTCAACTGTGATTATCCTGTGGTGGAATAGCCTACTTGCACTCATTACCTACACTGACATGTGGTGAACGGTCACTCGGGATACTGGAGGACTGCTAGTGTGCATGGAATGGTACCTCAGTAAGAATCAGTACCGTTGGGAGAGGGGGTGAGAAAACTGGGGGATAAGGAAGGATATATTGGCCTTGGAGGGGGTGCAGCACAGATTCACCAAAATGATACCGGGGCTGAAAGGGTTAGATTATGAGGACAGGTTGCATAGACCAGGTTTGTATTCCCTCGAGTATAGAAGATTAAGGGGTGATCGAATTGAGGTGTTTAAGATGATTAAAGGATTTGATAGGGTAGATGGAGAGAAACTATTTCCTCTGGTGGGGGAGTCCTGAACAAAGGGGCATAACCTTAAAATTAGGACTAGGCCGTTCAGGGATGATGTCAGGAAACACTTCTTCACACAAAGGGTAGTGGAAATCTGAAACACTCTGCTGTTGAGGCTGGGGGATTAACTGAACATTTCAAAACTGAGATTGATAGATTTTTGTTAGGCAAGGGTATTAAGGGTTGCGGAACCAAGGCGGGTAGATGGAGTTAGGATACAGATCAGCCATGATCTAATTGAATGGCTGAACAGGCTTGAGGGGCTGAATGGTCTCCTCCTGTTCCTATAAAGAACTATGGTAGAACTGCAGAAAGAGAGGCCAATGAGTCGCTAAATGCTGTTGGCAGATTGTTGCAGTGAGCAGCTCATTAAGATAACGGCGTACAGGGGATCATAGTCCAAAGGATAACAGCACATCTGATCACATGATTCTCTGTTTCAGGAAGTGGCGCCTTAGGCTGTAATGAATGTTTTTCTACAAAGATTCGATTGAAGTTATTTGAGTCAAAAGATGAAGGTGGGTAAAAAAAAAATCAATAGGACCCATTGCCCGTGAGATTAAACATTTTTCCGCTTTAATTATTTCTATCTTTTCCTGTGAAATGTGCGTAAAGACAAAAGTGGCTTCCAAATTTAACCGTGACAGCAACAAAACTAAGTATGCTTTTTTTTCTGAACCATTACATTAGCCGAAATTCTTTTTTTTTTACGTTAATGACTTAATGACAAAACAACAAACACAAATGAAAGTATTTCCTCTTAAAACTGAAAGAAAAAATATCACTAGGTCTGCTGCAAGGATATTTCCTGCTGGGATGTACACAGGACCACGATGCAATTTTGATGTCCAAACAGGCGGCACCCGGAATGCACTTGCGCTGATTAGAATGCGGCCAAACCAGCGCGCCTTAAAGGGATGACCGCTCAGACAAGGCCAAAAATAAAATGTAGGTCTGTGGGTGATTTTTGGTGGGTGGGGGGGGAGGGGGAAGGGAGGAGCATAAATCCTCTTCCTGTGCCTCTGCAAAAATCCTACCAGCTGTTGCCTCACCTACTACCGCCCCTTGCCAGTCACCCTGGCCCTCCCCTTTAAGGGCGGACTGCTGACTTGGCTCCGCGGATGGGCCACTGGATTTCCGCAACCTTCACATCGCCAGATCACAAAAGCGGTTCCAGGTGTCTGGCGAGCTTCATCGAGCAGCTGGGGAGGAGGGGACTCACTCTGTCCACTGCCCATCCAACGAATTGGAGCCACATGAAAATCGCTCCCACCCCCCCTTTATCTTTGCAAGGGGATCGACACATCTAATGAATTGGCAAGACCTGTGCTGCAAGTCTTTTCAACCCACGGCAGACTGTTGCCTATGAGCCGTCCAGCTCATCAAGCTCCTGTATGACTGGCAGGGATGTGTGTGTTGCAATTCGTTGTCAGCTGAAAAACAAGTGCCGATTTTCATTCCATGTTACAGTACGCCAGGGCGCCTGCCTTCTTTGAAACGTCAATGCATGCCATGGCAGACTGGTATACTGTACTCCTTTGCCTCGGGTGATCGAGAGAGCTCACGCAGGCACAATTTCTCAATTACACAGCGTAACAATATTATACAAATTGATACGTATTTTGCTCTTCGGGCTCTATCACAAATGCACAGCAGTGTGGTTTGCAGCTGTCATGTAAAGGCAAGTCTGCTTTCAGAGAAACAGAAGGTTTTTTAATCCCTTCCCCCTGCTTTTCTCCTGCACACTGTTCGCAAACACATAAGAACTCGCTGCCATTCTATTCCTTCTTTATGTGTCAGTGGATGATTGGCGAGGCTCCTGCGGGTAGGGGGGCTCTCAGCTGTCTCTGGGCAGTCAGATTAAAAATGAACGTGGGATTCTGTAGGCAATGCTGTGATAATTAGGGGCGGCTGATGAAGGGAAGCACTGCGCTAGCAGGTAGGCTTTAATCACACTTTCACTGCTAATCTAAGCGTGACCTTGCCGGAACAGACAGAGAGACCCGACACAGCCACTTAATTTATTAGTTCGCCCGGCCACGCTGCAACACATGCTGAGAACTAAAGCTGTATTGGAGAGGGCAACTCCCAAATAATTCACAATTGGTAGCTGTGCTCAGTTTCCATGTGAAAAATATTTTTCTTGTCAAAAATATTTACAATTTTGCATGTCCATTCTACCCTCAACATATTGTCTTCAGGATTATTTAACTGTCTGTGGTACTTGATATAGATGAATATGCACTACTAGTAAAGAAGTGCAGTGTCCCCAATGGGATGAATGACATAAGCTTGACATTAAAACTTCACAAACACTGCTTCTAAAAACGGTGCATGATATTTGAGTCAAAAGGCGATCTCGTGTGCGGAAATTCAGAGTCAGGAGGCTGAGGAGACACTGGCACTTTAAACACATTTGTTTAGTTCCCCACACAAACACAGTGTTCATTAGCCGCCAGACTTGACTGACATTTAGCCGTTGCTTATAGCAGGAGTCAGAAAGGTTAAAGAAAGACTGCGGGCTATTTTGTCTAGAAGTTAAAATAAAGTGCCCTTGCCTTTAATTAAATTGAGGCAAACACTTTTCCCAACAAAGTGTTTTCTGATCCATTTTAGCTATAGATTATGCCTAAAACTTGTTTTTGTGGGTTTTAAACCTGGCCGCACAGCTGTGGGATACTTCATGTCAGAACGTGTGCCTTGCCCAAGAGGTCACATTTAGGGTCCATGGATGTCATTTTTTTTCTCTTATTTGAATTACAACACTGCACCATTAGGCAGGGTGGGGAATTGGCTACTGAAGGATTTGGTCATTCTTTCCACAACACTGGATGTGGGGATCTGAGCTTCTTGGTTTGCAGAGTATGGCACTCAACAGTTGATTGAGGATAAGTGTGCACCTGCCCATTGTCACCTTACAGGATGCCTTTCTGGGTGATCTTTAGTTCCTAGGAAGTTGGGTGGGGACAGTTGGTAGATCTTCTTGGACGAGTAGCACAGCCACTTATCACACTCACCGTTAAATGCAACAAGGATTTTTGAGTGTCCTGGGGGGGTGTTATCAGCAACTTTTTTTCTCGCTGTGTCTCCTTCTACCTTTTTAATACCTCAGTTCTTTTTCACAAAGTTATCCTTTCCCGTACCCTACAGCTGTGCGGCTCCTTACCTCTCTCAGTTTTTTCTTCCTTCTACAATCCTCAAGCTGTTAAAACTCAAGCTTGGAGTCACCTGACTGTTACTTCTTGATTTATCTTATCTTTTTCAATTTTGGTTGTCCCCTGTTTTCCAATTCGGGCTCTCCTTGTCCATGCTTACTTCAAAAGGCAGCTTCTAAAAACAGACTATGATCCAAAACTTATAACCTTGTGCATTGAGTAAATGGGCTAGTGTACTTCAGAATTAACAATGCCCCTTATTGCCAAATTATTTTGGACTGTTAGTTCGTTCCATGGGCATTGCCCACCACAAGCTCCTGTCCTCTTCGATAGGAAGAGCAGACCGTATAGTTCAGGTTAGACTACGAGTCGAATATATTACAAATTCACACAGAAGCAAAAATACTGCTGAACAATGTTTAACTTAAGCACAACTTAAATCTCAACTTGAAAATAACAATGCTATCCAGAATCTGAGGGTACCTTTTCAAAATCTTTAAACCAAGTCCTTTGATGCATGGCTCTGCACCCACAGAGTTCTGACTCAACATTGATGTGGAAGCATAGTTGAACTGAGTGAATTAAACATCCTAGGGCTGCTGCCCAGATATATTCTTACTTTGTTTGAACTGTAGGCTTTTTTTTCCACGTACATCAAAAAACTATACAACACTGCAGAGATCCGAACACATACAGTGACAGGTCACCCTGAGGTCTCCATAAGGTTTGCTGGGCCTTCCAAATCTAAAAAAAAATCTAAGGTGAAGAGAATCTAGTTTAGATCAATCCAAAATTGAGCAACTGCCCTTCTTGACTCCAAATATCCAATCAGGCAAGTAGATTATCTTTCCCTCACCCTACAACATTCTCCCCTGATAGCAGTGACAAATGCTGGCGATGTCCTTGGACTAGGAGTGGAAATGCTGGTTGCTTATCCCATCATTGCCCTGTAGGCACTGAAGCCAGGACAGCACTCCCATTGCCACCACAGCTGTCTCCGCATCAAGCAGTGATCAAACTTGGGGCCTTCCTATCCTGTATAGCTCAGCACTCCACCACATAATGCAACCACCCAGTTAGCCAGTGAGCAGACAACTGGATTTTATAGAAGCTAATGTCAATTGAATGCCCAGGCTGTCATGCACCTACTGTCACTTTTGGTGAGGAAATGGTGGTGGTCAAATAAATTGGAAATCAAACATTGAGGAGTTTGGTACAAATAAGTTGTGCAATAAAACCTGTACATTTTACGTCCCAACTCTTAGAACATCTCTTGTGTTGTGTCTACAATACTAAGACAAAGCCATACACCTCAACATGGTTGTTAAGTTGTACAAATACTTGTCTGAATAATCCCGTCCATTACTAAAAAAAGAAAATAAGGATCTGAAAAACAAACTAGCTTCTCAGATACTAAAAAAATGGTCCTTTCATTTAAGTGTCAAGCTATTTGGTTCAATGTCTAAGATTGCATTATTCGTCAGTGCAGTATTGTTTGTTCATGGTCACAGAGGTACCAAACTGAAAGGCCAAGTGCAGAACAACACAATGCAAAAGCTGAAAATAAGAGGCAAGACAAGTTAAATCAGCAACTAGTCTGTAAGGGACTGTAGGAGGAATGGAAAACGGAGGAAGGTAAATAGTTCTGCACTTCTGATATTCTTGGAAAGAATAAAATTCAGGTATTACAATTCTTGATGTCAGCACAGTGAGAATGCCGGGGGAAAGGAGATTACAGGACTGTATGTCTGAAATTTAGGAGGAACAAAAGAGGAGAGATCAGAGGAAGAGAGGCAAAACTCATTAGACAAGGGCAAATGAATCTGAATGTGTATTAAGGCCATCTGTGACATTTGCGTTGACAGCCCAGTACTCTATTACTGCACTACCACCAAATGCAGTCAATATCAAAATCTAATATCCTGAACTAATTGAAAAGAAATGCAAGCAGTGCAGCCTTTAGGCTGACACAATATTACAAATTAATCTAATTTACGCATTAACAATCTGAAAAATATTTTTTAATTACCATCTTTTAATGGGCACAGGTGGCTTGAACCCTTTGGCCTACCCTCTCAGCTGAAAGAGGGAGGGAGGAGAGAAGCAGTTCTGACGAAGGAGGAAGCAAACGGATTAAAGTTACAAATCAAAAAAAAGAAAGGTTGGAACTAGTCCTATTTAATGCAGACCACAAATCTTTAATGAGCCATATAAGTTGCTGCAGCGAAAAAATCAAACAGAAAAACATGACAACTAAGAAGGCAAGGTTTAAATTAAAACACACGGGATTTCAGTCAGCTCTCTTTGATTCTGCACTGCAGGGAGAGGCAGAAGCATCAGACTAAACCACGAGAATAAGAAGCCGTTTAACCCCTTCAACCATTAGCTGAAAAGTGATGACAAACATTTTGTTCTCTGTTAAACCTGGTCGAGCTTCACTTTTTTTCCATTATAACAGAGTAAACTTCAGATGGTGGCAAGGCTTAAATCCTCTGGTAACTGGTCTTGAATCCGCCCCTGATTAATGGGCTGAAAAATGTCTTCTTTCTGCTGGCTGCAGATGAATTGATTTTGGGCAGTCTCAAGCCAAAGAGTGCAGGCCAAGAACATAAAACCACCCAGAATTTGGCACAAAATGGCAGTAAAGAATGAATGATTTGCATTTCTATAGCGCCTTTCATGACCTCAGGACGTCCCAAAGTGCTTTACAGCCAATGAAGTACTTTTGAAGTGTAGTCACTGTTGCAATGTACGAAAAGTGGCAGCCAATTTGCGCACAGCAAGCTCCCACAAACAGCAATGTGATAATGACCAGATAATCTGTTTTTATGATGTTAGTTGAGGAATAAATGTTGGCCAGGACATCGGGAGAACTCTCCTGCTCCTCTTCGAATAGTGCTATGGGATCTATTACATCAACCTGAGAGGGCAGATGGGGCCTTGGTTTAACATCTCATCTGAAGTACCATCCAGAGAGCACAGAGGGACAGCTGGTCAGTGATGGAGAATGCCGCACTAGTACAGTTGGTGTTGCTCTTTTGAGATTGGCGTTAAGGCACATCGTTGGAGTTGCTGTGTTTCTGACCTAGGGATGTTTGATGCTGGCCTTGGTGGTTAAAGGTTGGACACGTCTTCCTTTCCCTACTGCCAGATCAGAAAACCTACTCATCAGACTCATGAGGTCCAGATAGTGAAAGAACATTCAAGGAAAAAGTGAATAAAGTATTAAAAATTATACTAATATAAAGGAATACGGCTGGTTGAGTGCGGCCTGCTTTGGGTTGACATCATGCTAGTCACCAGAAATACTGAAGTGTGCTGCAGGTGTATACTGAGTAATTACTTACTCCCAATCCTAATGGGAGAAACAAGAAATAACAGAGTTGCATAAAATACTTCATTCCTTTAGAAAAAAAATACATTTATTTTCCTGTTTCTTCCTAAATGTTGGAATTTCAGAACCATTTGTAACTCACCCAACAATAACAACAGGAAAGTGGTTTCTCAGAGGTTCCACAGGGCTTGTACCGGGAAGATGGTCTAGTGGTAGTGCGACTGAGATACTTCAATGTCATCTTAATAGCAGCTCCCGATGGTCTGGGAGGCGAGCGTCAGTTTCATTTGTTGTGAGCACCTCACCCTCCATGCAGCTGCTGGGTGTGTAAATGTCTCAAGGAAGAAATCCCCAAGAAGTGGTTGATTTTTAAAAACATTTTAATAATGGGTGCACTTGTACTGGTTTAGACGGAAGTAGTACCCATAATTGCTAAATTCAGTGCCACTTTATGAAGAGCAAGAGCTCATTCAGTATGAACTGAGTCAATCCCAAACCTGCAACCTCCACCACCTTGAAGGGCAGCAGGTGCATGGGAACACCATCACCTCCAAGCTCGCCTTCAAGTCACACATCATCCTGACTTGGACATATATTGACGTTTCTTCATCGTAGCTGGGTCTGCAGTGGTCCAAGGCGGCGGCTCACCACCACCTTCTCAAGGGTAACAAGGGATGGGCAATAAATGCCAGCCTTGCAGGCGACGCTCATATCCCAAGAATGAATTTTTTAAAAATCAGAATAGGTTGGTTGCTTATTCCATTTGCTTGTCCTGAGTATTTGTCTATTCCAAATAGATTGAAAACAATCAAGAGACTACTTCCTTTTCCCACTGCACTGCTCAAGGACAAAGCTTTCAACCATGCAGAGGTTTCAGGCCAAGCTCATAAATCTGCACTGCAGCCACGTGCCAAGATTTCCAATCACAGGCAGGGTCCAACGTCCAATCTAATACAATCTCCAAAACCAAACCGAAACCCAAAAAACATCAACTCCACAAGCCAGGGCACCAGAATAAGTAGAGTGACAATCCAACTGGGCAAGATTGGAAAAGAATAAACAACTGTATTTTCACTGGCCTAAACTGAATCAATTCTGCATAAAGTCAATGTATGATGTACCTTTTATAGCTCTTCCACTAATCAAGAAATCCTATTAAGCTCCCTCCCTATATCATGCCCCGTTCTTGAAAGCTTTTTGGATGACTCTCAGAGTTACTGTTTTAGAGGAAGTGTAACACCACAGCAACAGGAACCTTTTAGATAACTCACGAGTACAATGCCATTTAATTCAATGTGGTGCTTATCATTGTTGGGGAGGGGAAAGGGGGCATCTCACTAAGAAAGAGGAAAGCAGAGAAAAATGGATGGAGAGTCACATTAGACAGTCTTCACATTTACAGGAATCATTAATACTTAGTCAACTTGTCGCCAAGGGATTCATTGTTAGACTGGAAATTCTGAAATGAGTCCATTCAGGTTCCCATTCACAATTATCAGGTGTCCAGTGGTAGATTCAAGGAGCCAAAATATGACAGAAACTATGTGTTGGAGACCTAAACAATGGGGGAGGGGGGTGGAGGGGGAAGGCTGTTGAGCCAATAAATTAATGTATCCTTAAAAAAAAGGAAAGGAAAACTAAAATTGTATATACAGGATACACTGTTCCATTACAATACGTAGTGAAACAAAGCTCAAATCGTTTGTCACTTCAGATCTGATTCTAGATGCTCGCCATGCCTTTGTGCTGTGACATCTGCCATTGGCCAAAGAAAATTTGCCAAAAATGGAATGAAAACTCCATTTGCAAGGCTGCGTCACTATCACTGATGATAACAGTGCCGTTTATTTCAATGTGGTGCTCACCTTGTTGGGACAGGAGTGGGGGAGTCTCACTAAGAACCTGGAAAGGAGAGAAAAATGGATAGAGAGTCACATTAGGCTGTCTTTCACATCTCTTAGTAGAGGTCTGAGAACCAATCATCTACCTTTTTCTCTCAGCAAGAAATGGCATTTGGAGACCTAAACAACAGGAGGGGAGGGAGGAGGGATTACCCTTATAAGGTGCACATCGCCACCAGTTTGTTAGAAGAGACTTGAGAGAGATAATTGCACAGTGAAGCCCATACCTTGATTCATGGAGTGGTAACCATAACCTTGGTTTGATTTTGTATTTTGTAGTGCTACTTTGTATTATAGTGCTGGTAATAAAAGTTATTAATGACAATTTCTTGTTGTGTGCTTGGTTATCTGAGGAACAGAACCTTGAGACTCCCAGTGTTGGAGGCAACAGCAGTGGTCATTCTGACTATGTGATGACACATTCTAGTTCATAAGACAGCACACTCAGAGCTGTTAACATTAGGAGTGGCATTTATCATCAGTAAGAGTGACACAGCCTTGCAAATGGCGCTGTATTTATTTTTAAGACTGACAAAATATCAAAATTAGTCAGTTCCCCATCCTTCTTCTTATCCTCAATAAATCAAAACGAATGATTGTCACTTACCAGGTCTGCATATTTGAAGGAGCAGATTTGTTGTATTACCTTATCAGACCTGTGGGGCCTACAGCTTTCAGACTAAAAAAAATGACATCCAGTAAATAAGAGTTCTGGTTTATCAATCTGATAACAATGTAGTAGCTGATGGCCTGACAGCTATACTATGATGAACGGACAATAATAGGCCAGCACAGTACTGTTTTTTCCCTGTAATGTGCCATCTTCATTACAGGATCTTTTGAACCTAGACATCCAGTCACTAGGGACACCCAATCATGTTAAAGTGTCAAAAGCTGAAGCACATTGTCAGCTTTTATCAGCTTTGGCCAGTAATAACAGATTTCAATTGTAATTACGCTAGGCTACAGATATAGAGAAAGAATCCAGTTTACTGGCCTGTGCAGGACAAACCAAATTTTATTTGATAATAAAGTAATATTATTCAACATTAATACTTTCAAGTCAGTCAATAACTTTATAAAACTTGTTCAGCGGGAAAAAAAAGTGTTTATAGTTTTCTCCTCACGCTTGTTTAAGTATCTTGTCAATTCTGCTCAAGCAAGTCTTTGACTGAGAGGAGTGTTGGTGCCACTCAGGGTTATGCCAGAGCCACTCTACACTACAACAGTGACAACACTTCAAAAATACTTCATTGGCTGTAAAGCACTTTGGGACGTCCTGAGGTCATGAAAGGCGCTAAATGAATGCAAGTCCTTCTTTTATTCTTTGTGTGCGTTACATGGTGTGCACGATTCACCACATGGGCAACTCGCTGACCATTCTCGATTCCTGTGAGCAAGCGCCTAGTCCTCCCAATGACGGCCAAGATTGGGAACTCAATGCTTTGGGAATCAACGCCTGACAGGTATTCTCTAGGGGCGGCCTGCTTGCCTTTTCTAATTGCAATTTCCCTACACATCAGCAGTTATCCAAACGAGAAAAGGTCTCCGATGAAACAGGCACACATAACAAAATAAACTGGACTTCACTGAAGAGACCTGTTTGTAACTCTCCCAAACCAACAAAATTACAGAAAGCGATCTAACAGAGCTATCCATCTATAAATCTTACATTGCATTAACTAGGTTAGAAAGTTGTGGGTTCAAGCCTCAAACAAGTTTGAGCTTATAACTCAATCTGACACTTCAGCACAGTACTGAGAGTGTGTTGCCCACAGAATGAGCTATAAAACAAGGTTCTTTTAACTTTTAGGGAGACTTCCATACTATTCCTTTTTGTATGACTAACGATATCCAGAGTAAGGACCCAGACCTGAGCATAACTGGCACATAACCGGTTTAGCCATTCATCACCACATCTGGCTGCATCACATCAGGCCACACTCTCCTCTGCCAAAACCACCATCCTGGAATGCAAAGATAACCACTGGCTTCACTATCAAGAGAAAACACTTTGCTTAGTTTCTGTTCTCCCTTCTTTCAATCCTTCCGATGCCACTCATTATTCCATGTTCCAAAGGACCCTTCAGGCCTCTGCCAATGCAGCTCTGTAACCAGTCATACAATATAGCCATAAGATAGTGCATGAGTGGCCTAGGTTGACTCACCCTTCCATATTCACTCCCTTCCATGTTTTCAGGCACCATGCTTTCATTTGCCCCCTTCCATTCAGCCCAATGGGCCTGGCTGAGATAGGGAATTCGCTCCATGAGTTCAATTAATTCAACTCCAAAGACTTCTTCCCTTTACATAAAATGGTGCAAGATTCATATTTGAAGTGTTAACCCTGTCTGGCCATTTCTGCAATGCCTCACATTACACAGGAGAGAAGTTACTACACATTTACCAGCTCCTTGTCTTCCTAATATTCATATTAATTATGTTACCATGGTTAAAGCTTGCTCCAGGCAGAACACCAGGTTGTAACTTACTAATGTCACCCCTACCCTGAACCTTCAGATATGTTATTGCAATACAATATTGGAAAATGTGAGGTTATGCACTATGGCAGGAAAAATCGGAGAGCAAGTTATTATCTTAATGGCGAGCAACTGGAAGGTACTGCAGTACAAAGGGATCTGGGGGTCCTAGTGCAAGAAAATCAAAAAGTTAGTTTGCAGGTGCAGCAGGTGATCAAGAAGGCCAACGGAATGTTGGCTTTTATTGCTAGGGGGATAGAATATAAAAACAGGGAGGTATTGCTGCAGTTATATAAGGTATTGGTGAGACCGCACCTGGAATACTGCATACAGTTTTGGTGTCCATACTTAAGAAAAGACATACTTGCTCTTGAGGCAGTACAAAGAAGGTTCACTCGGTTAATCCCGGGGATGAGGGGGCAGACATATGAGAAGAGGTTGAGTAGATTGGGACTCTACTCATTGGAGTTCAGAAGAATGAGAGGCGATCTTATTGAAACATATAAGATTGTGAAGGGGCTTGATCGGGTGGATGCGGTAAGGATGTTCCAAAGGATGGGTGAAACTAGAACTAGGGGGCATAATCTTAGAATAAGGGGCTGCTCTTTCAAAACTGAGATGAGGAGAAACTTCTTCACTCAGAGGGTAGTAGGTCTGTGGAATTTGCTGCCCTAGGAAGCTGTGGAAGCTACATCATTAAATAAATTTAAAACAGAAATCGACAGTTTCCTAGAAGTAAAGGGAATTAGGGGTTACGGGGAGCGGGCAGGAAATTGGACATGAATTTAGATTTGAGGTTAGGATCAGATCAGCCATGATCTTATTGAATGGCGGAGCAGGCTCGAGGGGCCGATTGGCCTACTCCTGCTCCTATTTCTTATGTTCTTATGTTAGATGTAGCTCAGTGGGTAGCACTCTCGCCTCTGAGTCAGAAGGTTGTGAGTTCAAACCCCACTCCAGGACTTGAGCACGTAATCCAGTGCAGTACCGAGGTGCAATCGCTCAGATGAGATGTTAAACCGAGGCACTATCTGCCCTCTCAGGTGGACATAAAAGATCCTGTGGCACTATTCGAAGAAGAGCAGGGGAGTTTTCATGGCCAATATTTATACCTTAAAAAACAGATTATCTGGTCATTATCACATTGCTGTTAGTGGAGCTTGCTATGCGCAAATTCCTCGTTTCCTATGTTACATTAGTGACTACATCTCAAGACTACTTAATTGGCTTTGGGGTGTCCTGAGGTCGTGAAAGGTGCTGCATAAAAGCAGCACCTTTTATTCCGTCTCAGTGGAACACGAGACAGAGCTGATAGGACGGAGATACCAATATACATCTGATTACGCTGAAATCAGTGTACAGGGACGGTGGTCACTCTCTGGTAAAACTCTCACAATCTCTGTCATTTATCTCCTCAATGACTTAATCACAGAGGAGGGACCACACTTCTCAGCTATTATTCTTCCCTCCCAGTTCATCTCATGTTGGTCTCCAGATTCCCACCCATAGCTGTGACTTCTTTACCAACTCACCAATTTGTTCTTCAGACAATCAATAATTTCAGTTTCCACACCACAAAGGCAACATATCTCCCCTTAAAGGAACACCATCCCTCTTACTTTAAAGCTTTTGGATGAGCAGGTGTGCAGGCAATTTGCTGCTTCACAGTATCACGTACAAACATATCTTTTTTTTTCTCTCCCTCAACAATTACCATATGACAATTATATAACCTGCAACCCAGTCATAACATGCAAAATTCATTACGACTATTTTACCCAAGTGTGAAATGCAGCATTAAAATTAAACAGGTTAAATCATGATAAGCTCTCCAGGCATATAATAATGCAAAAGAAAAAGTCTGGAATCGACCAGACTAGGTTTAAACTACTCATGTGGATGGAAGTACTGAATAAAGGATATATGTTGGAGATTGGTTGGTTGCCGTGATTATCTTATAGACACATCTAACTGAATACTGAACGAGTCTGTTATACTAATACACTCACTGGATAAATACCGCATAGAACAAGTCACTGCCGTACTTTCTGTTTATTCTACAGATACGAGCAAAAGTAAATGTTCTGACTTTGAAATGACCAATACAAACATTCGAAATTGACGGGCAGGAAAAGACCAGCTGGTCCATCAAGCTTGGTCGAAGCAGCGTGATTAAACACTTCCTCCCTCCCACCCAAATAACTGAGTCTGACTTACTATGGATTATAGTAAATCAGCACGTAGTGATTGTGACTAAAAAAAAGTTCTTACT
This sequence comes from Heptranchias perlo, assembly GCF_035084215.1. Classification (NCBI taxonomy): domain Eukaryota; kingdom Metazoa; phylum Chordata; class Chondrichthyes; order Hexanchiformes; family Hexanchidae; genus Heptranchias; species Heptranchias perlo. The sequence continues at coordinate 13,498,986 of NC_090346.1, forward strand.
CAATTCAAATCGTAAGAAAGTTTATTAGCGATTTCGGAGATGTTAGTTTAAATTTGTGTTCCTGCTGGCTCAGTGTTTCTGGGTGAGGCAGGGATGACGTAGATGCATACAACAACAACTTACTTTAATATAGCGCCTTTAATGTAGTAAAACGTCCCCATGTGCTTCACAGGAGCATCATCAGACAAAATATGATACGAGCCACGTATGGAGATATTAGGACAGATGACCAAAAGCTTGGTCAAAGAGGTAGGTTTTAAGGAGCGTCTTAAAGAAGGAGAGGTGGAGAGCCAGAGAGATTTAGGAGACAAATTCCAGGGCTTAGGGCCTAGGGAGCTGAAGGCATAGCCACCAATGGTGGAGCAATGGAAATAGGGGTGCACAAGAGACCAGAATTGGAGGAACGCAGAGGTCTCGGGGGGTTGTAGAGCTGGAGGAGGTTACAGCAATAGGGAGGGGGCGAGCCCATGGAGGGATTTGAACACAAGTACATTGCTGCGATAACACTAATGGGCCTTGATACGGTAATACTTTTCTAAATGCAAAGCCATTTGTATTGATTTCACCAGAACTTTTTGCTAGCTATCTATATAATTATCAATCTATTGAATTCGGTTCATTGGCAGCTTGTCCTCTTCGTTTGCTGTAGTGTTATTTCTGGGAAGAGGGCCCTAAATGCTTTCAAATCCACTTGTTGAATAACTTGGTAGCCCGAGCCTACTGAGTGTGAAATAGGACCAACTTCCCCAGTTCATGAGTTCTTCTGGGATCAGTAAATTAAAGATGAACACCTAATGACTCCTCAGTGGTTAGGCAAAACCTTAAGTACAAGTTTTATGTTACTGGTGTTTTATGTTGCTTGTTTTTATTATTAAGAGAGTGTTGCGTCTTATGTTGCTTTTGTATTCGATGAGGTTTAAGTTAAAAATTCTGCAACCCAAATGGAATCCACTGTACTGTGACTGTTTGACCTCTACTTTTAATAAACCCGATTCATAAATTAAAGCCTCAGTCACACAGTCTGATAAAGTATTGATTCTTCCACTATCCAAAGACTCGGAGAACACAAGAGAGCTTGTATCAATTCAGTGAGCTCTTACTGCAACACGGGTTTCTCTTCAACCCCTGGGCAACACTACAAGATGGATGCTGCACATATAATGTTAGAGAAGGGAGTGAGGGTTCGCTCACAGGACTGATCCCTGATGCTGGGCATGAAAGAAATAGCTGGGAGCAGCCTAAAAACCTAACTGATGTCATCACAACACAGATGACATGCTTTCAACTTAAAGGAGCAAGAACATGTGATTAGTTTATGTGGTGCTGCCATGCTGTGACTGTGGGGGTTACTTTGTGTGGTGAGTTTACGTCCTTTGCTGATTGGTGGCACTGCGGTTGCTAAGGCAACATTTACTGTTTAGTGCAGCATGTTCTGAACTCCTTGAGTGAAGGCGATAGAATTGCTGAAGCTTAAGTATCTAGCTTCTTCTGTTGATGCCTGTACAAGGAAGAGTAATGGAAATCCTTGATCAGGTTCTTATCTTGTGAGCTGGACTGTGCAATCCATGATACAAATATTCCTCATTCAGTGCTGACTAATTTGTGTATCTATCGAGTGCTGGATATGAGGCTAATATCTTCTGCTCCACTCTTATCCCAGAACTGCCTTAGTTAATACTTCGGAGAGAGTATATTTTAATAATCTGTCACAGTGCTGGTGTACATGCCTATCTTTGCGACTCACTGACACTGTAAATATACCTTTTAATTGGCAGGTCAGAAAGGAACTGGAGCAGGAGTGCCTCTGTCACTGGTGGTTAGCAGTCGGGCTGCATGTTGGCACTGATAACATTTATTTATATTCATGTTAATATTTAGAGAGCCAAAAAGTCAAGGGAGCCAGATATCTAAGCCAGCTCCATGACAAGTTATTAAAATATACGACCAATGGGACTGTGTCGACTCATCAGCTCGGCTTTAATCCCTGCTGAGGGGAGTTGTGAGATGATGGACACAATCTTCAGGAGATGCTGAAAGGCTCTTCACCTAAAGACTTGGTAAGTATTAAAGTACCTTCCATGTTAGAACAGTGCAGACTACAATACAATTATAATAAAAGAGTATTATTCAGTTGTTGGGCTTTTTAACATACTTATGGCATAACTGTAATCATAATCTGTTACTTTTCCCTTCAGTTTGAAGGTACAGGATAGTACAAAAATAATGATAATTATGCAGAAGAGCTCCCTGATGGCCTAGTAGTTAAAGGCACTACCAGCATAGCAATAAGCCACAAGGGAAAAAGAAAACACTTGCATTTATATAGCACCTTTCACCACTTCAGGACATCCCATAGCACTTTACAGCCAATGAAGTACTTTTTGAAGTGTAGTCACTGTTGTAATGTAGGAAACACGGCAGCCAATTTGTGCACAGCAAGGTCCCACAAACAGCAATGAGATAAATGACCAGATAATCTGTTTGTGATGTTGGTGAGGGATAAATATTGGTCAGAGTGAGCAGGAAGTGCTAAGCTCGATTCCTAGTCTGGGCTGAGTGAGCTGATCTCAGCCAAGGCAGCTCCAGTTGGCTTCAAATTCTGTGGCTAGGCAGTGAAAACTAAGCCAGAGTTCCTGCTCCTGATTACTAGCCATAGCTGAACAGCCTGCAGACACGCACTGCCTAGGCTCACACATGAAGAATAGCCACTTGTGCGAGATACCGGAATCCTGTCGGTGGTGTGGAACTGTGACCCAGTAAGAGTCAGCACCTTCAGCGAAGGAGGGAAGGAAAGGTCAGAAAAGTAGTGGGGAAAAATAAAGATGAGGAGAAATTTATTAATGCAGCGAATTGTTATGATCGACAATGCGCTGCCTGAAAGGATGGTGGAAGCAGATTCAATAGTAACTTTCAAAAGGGAATTGGATAAATACTTGAAGGGGAAAAATTTGCAGGGCTATGGGGAAAGAGCAGGGAGGAGTGGGACTAATTGGATAGCTCTTTCAAAGAGCCTGCACAGGCACGATGGGCCAAATAGCCGCCTTCTGTGCTGTATGATTCTATAGAGAAACTTGTGCTATAGTTCGTGGGAACTCACACCGTACGTAGTCCAATTAAAAGATCTTTGCATTGATTTTGTGTTTTGTAACTCTACCTATTGCTTTCAAGGCCCAGGGAAGAAAGTAGATAGACTTTTGGATCCCTTGTTTCAAAGACAAGTGCTTTTAGCCTGTGCAACCCACCTCAGTGCCACTCTGTGCCTGGCAACTTGTGCTGTCAGCTCCCAACCGGACAACCGATTAACAACGGATGGGACCTGACAGCGCAAGTCGCCAGGCAGAGAGTTGATACTCCATTCCTGCATTTGTAGGTTGAAAAAGCATCACCTGTGATTAGCCCAATAGTGCATCTCTTAATTAAGCTCATTAAAACAATCAAATTACACAGGCAGAGGATTCTGCTAACATTTCAGAGCAAGCAAGGCCTGAGAACCACTGGGTCTCCACATTAGGCTTAATTAACGCTGAACCAATTTCATGGAAAAAGGTATTTGGCAGACCTTGTCTGTTAGCTCATTGGGGAGGGGAAGATTTCCTGTATGTGGTAAATATAGTGACCACATTTACCACACAAAGAAAATCTCCCATTATGCGAAGTGGTAGCTCACATTGAAATGTATCAATGTTTCAATCATATCCAACTTCATTGTGAAAAAGATGACTCATGGTTCTTTTGCCTCTTCTCCCTTGCTGATGTAAACGAAGATGTGCCAAAGGCATTGTCATGAAGTAAGTACCACTTTCCACAACAGAAATCCTCAAAGGGCTTATATTGGTGATAACTGACCAGTGGCTGTATGGCTATGTAAGAGCCTAAGTCAGTCTCTGCTGTATCACATATGTTTCCCTCTATCTTAATCACACAAAACCAGTGAATATTTTAGATCATTTAATTGGAAAAATAAGTACATAAAATAATGCTAATCCCGAGCACCCTCATCCATGCATGCATGGATTTGTCCATTTACTGGATGGGCAGTGGCACTGTAAATAGCCAACAGGTGTCAACCATGGCTCAGAGGGTAGCACGCTCGCCTGAGTCAGAAGGCTGTGGGTTCAAGCCCCACTCCAGAAATTTGAGCACAAAATCCAGGCTGACACTCCGGTGCAGTGCTGAGGGTATGCCGCACTGTCGGAGGTGCCATCCTTCAGATGAGATGTTAAACCGAGGCCCCGTTTGCCCTCTCTGGTGGACATAAAAGAACCCACTATTCGAAAAAGAGCTGGGGAATTCTCCCCCATCCAGGCCAATATTTATCTCTCAACCAGCATCACCAAAGAAACAGATTATCTGGTCATTATCACATTGCTGTTTGTGGGCCCTTGCTGTGCACAGATTGGCTGCTGTATTTCCTACATTACAACAGTGACTACAAGTTTAAAACTACTCCATTGGCTGTAAAGCACTTTGGGACATCTTGAGGTCGTGAAAGGTGCTATATAAATGCACGTCTTTCTTTCTTTTCTAACAGTTACTCAATAGAGCCAGTTAGACAGTCAGTAAACTGGACCCAGAAACACTGAAAAACTCTAGTGCCAAAAAGGTTTCGGTCTTGAAAGATAAATGGCTGTGATCCATTGTAATCCAAGCAATCAACCCCCGTGCACATCAAACCAACCATCCACTCCATCAAGCATTGACTGAATAGCAGTGGACTGTTCAGGCATATCCACCCACCTACACTATTGACTGACTGAACAAAACTTCCCACACACCCCTTGCTAACCACACTTATGCTGCAACACAAGAGAATACGTCAGAGCTTCAAATACTGGATGAGATTTTTGGTAGGCTTGTTTATATAGGAGCAAACAAATCAAGTAACTCAAAAAACTTGATTCTGTTTATTTAGCAGTTTTAATAATCCACACTCCATCCAATGTCCAAGGAGAACTGTTATTCATACCATGCTGTCGAATCAATAATTCAGTTGCAGTATACGTACGGCAGTAGATTGCATCTGTCTTTATGTCCTTGATGGCACAGTTGTAATACACTCCACAAGGCTTATAACGGATGTGTTCGTGCTAACGTGATTTGTCAGTTATATATGATGGCCGGTATAACATGGTAACGCTATATACCTGAATGAACCTCCTTACTGCCGCACCCTAGACATGACCAAGGTCCCTTAGCTCCACAGCGCCAAACTCACGAAGGTAATTGGATAACGTCACGCGAGCTGTGAAATTGTCTGGCTAGCCCACCGTAGGTGCCTTTGATCCTGCGGCCAAGAGAGCAATTCAAGGTATTCTGTTGTTCATGACCCTGAAAACTTGTGCAATGCATAAGAATATCACAAGAATGTTGTAGATTAAGACTGTGAGTAAGCACAGAACCTTGGTGCATGTACTCTCACAGGCCTGGTACCAACTCAGATCTGCAGATTGGTGAGGTCTGGCGTGCAGATTGGAGGATGTGGGATTTAATAGTGTGCAACCTTTCTTCAATGTTTTAACATAACTCATCAGTATGTAAACATAGGGATGGAACCTGCATCTGTGTTTTACGTGTGTAATGTCTGATCTCCGTTCAGACAGTAGACTGTTACTTTCAGCAAATAACAGCTACCTTTAAGAGATTTCTAAGAAACATCCTCCCTTTAAGAGATTGAGCGCCCCCTGGTGGTGGAAAGTTCTGTCCAAAACAAACAGAGCACTTAAAATGCTATAACCGGCAATTTTGAAATTGACATTAATGCAGATGGCTAATGGTTATTGCTTTTTTGGCCAATATTAGTGACTGCCCATTTTAAATGTGGGCTTTTTAAGTGGTGTGGAATGTACTATGAAGTGGTCGGGTGTAAGTTCACGCCATAACTCCATAGGGGGATCTTGATCTCAACTGTGCTGTATCCCACAGGCAGGGGGTGGGAGGGGGAGAAAAAACAAACACAAGTGGCAGGTGAGGCATGACTGGGTGATTGGGTGAATCGGAGCACTGGCAGTGGATTGAGAGCTGGCTGCCCAGCCCAACCCAGCCCATCCTTTCAGACAGGTGGGTCCACGAGGGACAAGTAAGAGGAAAAAGGCGAGTCAAAATGAAGGTCACAATTTTTGCAACCCGTATCTTGTGTTTTTCTTAGATATAGTTTCAACATCTTTCATTTATCTGAGTTACTGATCCAGCACTAGTATATGTGGAAAACCAATTTCAAAGTCACTGGGCAAGATACTGCAATCGCAAGAAAAGCGTCGAGTTTATCTTGTTGCAGTTGCATCTTAAAAGGAGAGGATAAATGTGAAGAGTGTTTTCAATATAAAGAGTTCCCCAATCTATATAGGGTTCTATCCTGTAGGAGATATTTGAATGTTTCATTTATTTTCTCTCCCATGGAAGCCACTTGGGCGATGTACACATTAGCCAGTCTGCAGCCTCTTAGCTCTGACTATCCGGCCTTCAAAGCTCAGTCCTATTTGCCCTTGTATTTCTTATTTGCTCAATTGTCCTGTTTGAATTTTTGCGGCTGGAAGTTTGGCAAGGGCTGTTCTTGCTACTGTTGCCTCACTGGTGGATAATTCCTAACCACAACACCAGGATTTGTTAACATCAGCAACGTGGCATATATGCCAATTAATAGGAATATTGAATTAAACTTTACATGAACACTCAACCCATGCTTTTGTTACCTCCAGACTTGACTATTCCAATGGTTTCCTGGCTGGCCTCTTATTTTCCACCCTCCGTAAACTTGAGCGCATCCAAAACTCCTGCTACCCGTATCCTAACTCGCAGCAAGTCCCGTTCACCCATCCCCCCTGTGCTCATTGACCTACATTGGCTCCCGGTCCAGCAACGCCTCGATTTTAAAATTATTATCCTTGTTTTCAAATCCTTCCACGGCCTTGCCCCTTCCTATCTCAGTAGCATCCTCCAGCCCCAGAAACCTCCGAGATCTCTGCGTTCCTCCAATTCTGGCCTCTTGTGCATCCCGATTTCCATCGCCCCACTATTGACAGCTGTGTCTTCAGTCGTCTAGGCCCTAAGCTCTAGAATTCCCATCCTAAACCTCTCCACGTCTCTCTCCTACTTTAAGAAGCTCCTTAAAACCTACCTCTTTGACCTTTGGTCACTTGTCCTAATATCTGTTAATGTGGCTCGGTATCAAATTTTGTCTGATAACGCTCCTGTGAAGCACCCCGGGGCGATTTACTACTTTAAAGGCTCTATATAAATGCAAGTTGTTGTTATTGGGTGTGCATCTTTGCAACCCACAAACACTCCTGTGTAATGGGAGCTTCCAGCAAGCAGCTACATCTGGACTTGCACCAATCGACGTTGATAGATATAGATAAGGAGACAGGATCTTTCTTCATCTCCTGAAAGCAGAGGAGGAAGAAAGGTGCAACGTGACGTGAAAATCATGGAGCGGAGAAAACGGAGAAGCAAGAAATGAGAAAACTTTTAATAAATCTTAGAGAATAGAAAACGTCTGGGTGTTTTGAAAACCTTATTTAGCATTGAAAATGTAAGGACATTTCTACTGACTGCTGACTCCCTGAGATATCTATCGTACTTTACATCTGAGCCTTCGCTGTACAACCTGCACTGTCATCCAGGCCGACATGAAAGAAACTCAGACAATGACTGTTGCTGAATCTCATTTCTATTACACTGTACAGGCGACAGCTCTGAGAGCAGGCTCTTGTCCACATACACGATACAGGAAAGACAGCATTATTGTAATTCGGCAGAATTTAAATTACATTCAATAACCTTTCACACAAAACATATTCCAGCATGCATGCCGGAATATATCTCGGCATCAAAGGTTAATATTGAGAAATTTAATTACAATTTTAGGGGCCTTTTTTGTACTCAAGGAGCTTATCGAAGAATGGGGCTGACTGTGCTGGATAATGGAACCTTTCGCCACATCACTGCTATTGACAACGTCAAGTACTCTCAAGTCAGACAAAATGCGTGGCTTCCAATATATTATCTAAGTAATCTAGAGTACCTCAGCTCTAGTCATGGAGAGTATCCCAGTTGAACCAATGCAGCACATTCCATTTCCCAATGGCGCTAGCCTCGAAGCTTTGCAGGTGGGTGAATCAACCATTTCACAATTATTCATTGCATTAATAGGCTCCTGCCTCCAGTCACCTCTTTGCAGCAGGCAGCTATCCTCTCACCTTCATTACAGAACATTTGATTATAAACAAAATTAAATCCTGTTATTATCTACCATCAAGGCTTGCCTGCAGCATGTGTTTCAGTGAGAGAACACTGGTCGCTGCAGGCCTCTGCAAGAGTGCTTGGTGGAAGAGGTTTCTCAAGTTGGTAAAGGTTCACTGTTTGCAGATTATTAAGGATGTCTGAAGGAAGGATACAGTCTCTTCAGTTTACTAACGAAGTCTGGGATGCAAAAAGTGTCTAGACATAGAATGAGTTTTATATGGGGCAGGGAAGAATAAGTCATGATATAGACTTTTCTATGGCATAACGGTTTTGTTTTAAAAAAGTGTTTGACCTGAGGTACTTGCTGTGGCTCAGTGGTAGCAGTCTTCCCTCTGAGTCAGAAGGTCGTGGAGTCCCACTCCAGAGAATTGAGCACATAAATCCAGGTGGACACATCCAGTGCAGTACTGAGGGGGTGTTGCACTGTCAGAGGTGCCGTCTTTCGGATGAGATGGTAAACTGAGGCCCCATTTGCCCTCTCAGGTAGACATAAAAAAATCCCATGGCACTATTTCGAAGAGGAGCAGGGAAGTTCTCCCCGGTGCCCTGGCCAATATTTATCCCTCAACCAATATCACTAAAAATCAGATTATCTGCTATTTGTGGGACCTTGCTGTGTGCAAATTGGCTGTTTCCTACATTACAAGTGACTGCACTTTGAAAAGTATTTCATTGGCTGTAAAGTGCTTTGGGGCATACTGAGGATGTGAAAGGCGCTATATAAATACAAGTCTTCTTTAAAGAAAACGTTCTTCGCTGATAAACCTGAAGTCATATCAGCACTGACTTGAAGCTAAGTAAGAAAAACAACCACAAGAGAAAGCAAAACTCTGCAAGTCCATAGCACCGGGAAGCAAATTCAATACTTTTGTGTTAAAACATTTTTGTTAACTGATCAATACATTTATGCTTAAACTGTCGTCATAACATGCTCCATTTATCTGTAATCAATGAGTAATCCTCTAAAGGAATTTACTCCACTACCTCAAACCTTGGTTTTAGATAGATTTCAAGTGCTTAAGCTCCCTCGACCGTAACCACTGACTCCCCTGACATTGATTTTATTCTCTTCACCTTTAATTTGTAGTGTTCATCAATGAATTCGCGGCCTCGATGATGGACTCAGAAAAGATGCTGCTTAACCCACTCACCAACCTACATCGCTTTTTTTTTCAAATTTATCTTTAGATTGGTTCAGGGAAGGTTCAGGGAAATCCCTGTCTCCCAAGGCTCATCAGTTTTGGTCGGTTTCAGCTCATGCACTCTAGCACTGAAATAAACATTAATATTACAGTAATAAACCTGCTGAAACACCAGGAATGCCTTTATTAGTGAATATTTTTGGAGCCAGGATCCCAACTCTCATTGCTTAATATTCACAACCAAAGCTCTAGTTCTGAAAATGTTTTGTAAAAATAGTTTGCCATGGGACCAGCTTGATTTTGAAGCTCCATAACTCATGAGCATTACAAATTTTTAAAGCACATTTTAATATGACTAACATAATAATACATAATATAATATAGTAGCAGTAATAGCTTAAACATTGGGAAAATCAAAGTCATCATCTACGGCCCCCTGTCACAAACTCTGTACCCTTGTCACCAATTCCATCCCCCTCTTTGGTCACTGCCTCAGGCTGAACTAGTGTTGGCAAGTAATTCAACTGTGGTGGGCATCACAGTCAAGCACAGTCCTGTCTTTCACTGGCATCCAAACAGATACACTTCCCAGCACGAGTCGGTGGATAAAGAATCATCAGTGGCAATCTTGGCTCCCATTTTCTTCTGTCGCTCAGAAGCATAACGCCTATTGTGGTGCTCTAAGGGCTGCCCATATTAGGTCAGATTACTGAATAAATACCTTCTGAATAGGTCTACTTTATGACCAAGATGGTCTCTCTCCCTCTTTCCTCCCAGAAAGGGGTGCTTCATCGCCATGAAATATTCCAGCAGAGGTCCATAGAGAGGAGCGGGGCTTGAGATTCAAACCTGGGCATTCTGTAAAAGGGTTGGACACTACTAGATCGAATGGATCAAATTTCTCTTCTCAATAGTGTGCTTGAAATTTCAGGAATGAAAAGGTTAAACCGATTTAAATCAACTTGTAGGAAAAGACTCAGATGTTTGGTAAATTAGAAAGAAAACAAAAGTAGCTGCAAAAATGTTGACAGGTGTAGAAGCAATACTGTGAAAACCATTCATTACCTCAAACCCCCCTCTTCATCCGTCCCATTGTAGATATTTCAAAGACCTTATTACAGCACTAATTGCTGCCTTCTGGGATGTTGCATTCAGTCTGGTTTTGTTTATCTGAGCAGATTTTTGACAACAAATTCATTAAATTCTTGGTTCAACTGAATCCATTTTAAAATATTCTTCATTCAGGGAATGTTTCCCCAGATATCAAGTGACATTGACCACATAAGCTCGTGAGGACGTCAAGGTAGGGCTAAATTGGCATGCCTGAGATACCCCTCCATGTCAAGCAGCTTGGCTGAGGCTGGGCTGGGCTCACACATGATGAAGGGACAGTGAGGCAAATCCCTTCAGGAGAGGATGGCAAAACATTTGGAGAGAAAAACAAAACACTGCAAGGCAAACCTGAGGAGAGGCCATAGGAAGTCGAGAGGGATCTGAAAGAGAGGGCCTGGGAAATAGGGTGGAAATCCCAAAGGGAAATTATGGGAAATAGGAAGGCAAATCTGGGAAAGATCATGGGAAAGAGAGAGGATACTCAGGAGACATGATGGAAACAAAGAATAATTTGGTGGTAATAGAGACATTTTGTTCAAATTTCTCTGTGCTGCATGGTAGTGTAAAAATCACTGTGTTTCACTCAATGGAACCCTGACCAGGTTCAGGGACCCACGAACAACACTAGCCCAGATCTCACAGTATACACACCCACCTTTCCCTCGCACCTAACAAGTAGTTTTATAACTCAGATGGTATTATAATTGCCCAAATAACCATTCACGAGTCAGCCGAGACAGTGGGTGCTGACAGGCTATTTGACCATGGAATGCAGTACCGTTGAGCCCAATCGCATTCTCACCTGATGTCGACACACCCACTTTGCAGCACTGGTCACTGGATAGTGACCAACTACCACATCTGCGGCCCCGCCTGGTATCAAATAACTTAGGAAAAACCGGAAATTGAACAAGGGACCTTTTGGTCTGTATGGCTTGCTACTACATCAGATGATGCATTTGGCCACTAGACAACTGGAGTGGGGCTGGGGAGCTATAGTGATTTTACTTTTATGTAAATCTTTGACAATGAAGCTTATTTTAAATCAATAAAATATTTTCACTGAAACTTTTTGAAAGGGTCTATATATTCCTGTGAGCCCCCCACGCTCAATATGGCATTAAACATTACATTACGGGAAAAAGTGTTCCACTTAATATACCCAATTCTTGGTAATAACTTTTAATTAGCATCATTACCTCCCTGTTCCCCTAACTCAGTCATACAGAAGCATCAGAAGTTCAAAAGTCACCTAATGAATATTCATACTTCATATTTGCATTGTGTCTCATCGACCATAATTAGCTGAAGAAGGGAAATAATTCAGACCAACAGTGATTAGTCAGTTTAATAAATATCTTGGTAACGTGACCTCAGAATCTGTGAGGTCACAGCATGAATATTTAGATTCAGCCTGAAGCAGTGAGGTGCAAAAAACGACGGCTGTCGTTTGGTATGAACAAAACTCAGCTCAATCTGTTCTTAGTTCAAAATAAGTTTGCACATTAAAAATGATGTATGACTGAAACCATCTTCAAGGGGGCATTGTACTTCTCAACTAGCATTAGACAATCTTTTTCTTATTTGCTTACACAAACATAAACTGACGATATATATATGACATTCAAACATGCTAAATTACGGTCATGACCGTAATTTGATGAAAATGACACAGAGCGCTTCTCAAAATATAGCTTGGTAAACACGTTTGAATTAAGATAACACTTCATTCTTTTGTCCTCTCCTCTCTTTCATCTTTAGGATGGACGTCTCGGCACTCTACACCAGTATCCCCCACGATGACGGCATCGCTGCGACAGCATCACTACTCAACACCAACAACAGCCAATCTCCAGACGCCATCCTACAACTCATCCGCTTCATCCTGGATCACAATATCTTCACCTTCGATAACCAGTTCTTTACCCAAACACACGGAACAGCCATGGGGACCAAATTCGCACCCCAATATGCCAACATTTTCATGCACAAGTTCGAGCACGACTTCTTCACTGCACAAGACCTCCAATCAACACTATACACCAGATACATCGACGACATTTTCTTTCTATGGACCCAAGGCGAAGAATCACTAAAGAGACTACACGATAACATTAACAAGTTCCATCCCACCATCAAGCTCACCATGGACTACTCCTCAGAATCAGTTTCTTTCTTGGACACACGAATCTCCATCAAAGACGGGCACCTCAGCGCCTCACTCTACCGCAAGCCCACGGACAACCTCACGATGCTCCACTTTTCCAGCTTCCACCTAAACCACGCCAAAGAGGCCATCCCCTATGGACAGGCCCTGCGAATACACAGGGTCTGCTCAGACGAGGAGGAACGCGATGGACACCTACAGACTCTGAAAGACGCCCTGGTAAGAACGGGATATGACGCTCGACTCATCGATCGACAGTTCCGACGGGCCACAACGAAAAATCGCGTAGACCTCCTCAGAAGACTAACACGGGACGCAACCAACAGAGTACCCTTCGTCGTCCAGTACTTCCCCGGAGCGGAGAAACTACGCCATGTTCTCCGCAGCCTTCAACATGTCATCAATGACGACGAACACCTCGCTATGGCCTTCCCCACACCTCCACTACTCGCCTTTAAACAGCCACCCAACCTCAAACAGACTATCGTTCGCAGCAAATTACCCAGCTTTCAGGAGAACAGCGTCCACGACACCACACAACCCTGCCACGGTAACCTCTGCAAGACATGCCAGATCATCGAAACAGATACCACCATCACACGAGAGGACACCACCCACCAGGTGCATGGTTCATACTCCTGTGACTCGGCCAACGTTGTCTACCTCATACGTTGCAGGAAAGGATGCCCCAAAGCATGGTACATTGGCGAGACCATGCAGACGCTGCGACAACGGATGAACGGACACCGCGCTACAATCGCCAGACAGGAGGGTTCCCTCCCAGTCGGGGAACACTTCAGCAGTCAAGGACATTCAGCCACAGACCTTCGGGTAAGCGTACTCCAAGGCGGCCTTCGAGACACACGACAACGCAAAATCGTCGAGCAGAAATTGATAGCCAAGTTCCGCACCCATGAGGACGGCCTCAACCGGGATCTTGGGTTCATGTCATGCTACACGTAACCCCACCAGCGAACAAAAATTTTCTGTTTTTAATATAACGGGTCAATTGCGGTCTTTTCCTTCCGGATGTTTCCGCCTCGCTCTCTGTTTTTTTTGTTCTGGCCGTTTGTATATTCGGTGGCCCTGTAGGTAACATCTATCTGTCTGAACACTTTGGTTGCCTTGGCAACGGGCAGTTGAAAAGACTGTCTGTAATCACCAGGTATTGTTCTGTGATTTATAAATGCGAGAGGTTCAAGGATTTCTTGACATTCACCTGAGGAAGGAGGAAGCCTCCGAAAGCTTGTGGATTTTAAAATAAAATTGTTGGACCATAACTTGGTGTTGTAAAATTGTTTACAATTGTCAAACCTAGTCCATCACCGGCATCTCCACATCTTTAGGATGGTCCAGGTCACTCACTTTGGAGATTATGGAAGTTTTCAGAAACCACCAGAGATACACCTGTAACAAGGAGTGGGCCCGCTTTGCTAAGATAATAGTTGCGTCAAGGGCACAATTATACTTCTAATGTGGAATTAAATATGGAGTGAGTCAGTGTTTGTGCTCTGGAGGAGTTACTGTGAAGCAGATAACTGCTCATTAAAGTGGTGTGGCCACTAATAATTGCCGGGGTATGGATGCTGAACATCCTCTGGTACCCCGTCCAAGTAGTGATTCTTCACATGAGAGGCTCGACAGTCAGTTTCAACAAGCTATTTGACTACAGGGCCATCACAACTAAGTCTGATCTGGTCCTCAACTGATGCCCTTATGCATATTTCTAGGAGACGTTGTTGGATAGCAATCAGAAGTGGGCTCCTTTGCCAATTTCCCTTCCTTAACGCAGGGTCGCTGAGGTCAATTGCGGCACTTCTGCTGGGCTCAACTAACTCAGCACAGACTGCGGATCAGACCTGGGAATTTCCTGGTTCTTGTGGCTCAGCTAAATACAATGAATCAACAGCAGATACCCTAAGTCAGCAATTGTTTCTCAAAGTCAGCAGGTTTGTCATATGATTAAATAGATCTTGCCTGATCTCCCACCATGGCCCAGTAGATAAAGGCAACGCTCAGTGTAGCACCACGTGCAGAAAGTCCGAAATTCAATTCCAAAAGGTCCGTAGTCCAGCAAAACTCAAAGTCTTCAGGAGAGGGCAGCGAGAAAATTGGGGGAGAAACAGAGTCTGAAATTAGACTTGGAAATATATCGCTGTTCCTTCATCGTCGCTGGGTCAAAATCCTGGAACTCCCTTCCTAACAGCACTGTGGGAGAACCTTCACCAGATGGACTGCAGCGGTTCAAGGCGGCGGCTCACCACCACCTTCTCAAGGGCAATTAGGGATGGACAATAAATGCCGGCCTCGCCAGCGACGCCCACATCCCATGAACGAATAAATTTTTAAAAAAGACTAAATAGATTAAAGGATCACTGTGACTTTTTTCTGCCCCATCTATCTTGGCATTGCTGACCCATGCTGGGGTATGGTTCCATGGGCTTCAGCTGCCCTACAGTATCTCCCCAAATGACCATTTTTCCTGTATGAACCAAGGCAATGAGTGCTGGCTGGCTGGCTATTCAAGCAAGATCCATTTGATGTTCACTTTTCACCATGTGTCATTGGACAACCATCCAAAGTGAGGATCCTGGCAACTATTTCCTCTTCCTAACCCAGGGGCACTGAGGCTAATTGTATTGCTCACGCACCATAACTCCACCTGAGGTGAGCTATCTCAGCACAAGTCAGTGTTTTAACCTGGGACCGTCCTGCTACTTGTAGCTCAGCAGTACCTTTATCAATCAGGGGAACCAAACACAATGACTTGGATGGTGAATGAAGGTAATATTTACACTTTATTTTCATTCATTCCTGGGATGTGGGCGTCACTGGCAAGGCCAGCATTTATCACCCATCCCAAATTGACCTTGAGAAGGTGGTGGTGTGCCGCCTTCTTGAACCACTGCAGTACGTGTGGTGAAGGTGCTCCCACGGTGCTGTTAGGTAGGGAGTTCCAGGTTTTTGACCCAGTGACAATGAAGGAACGGCGATATATTTCCAAGTCAGGATGGTGTGTGACTTGGAGGGGAACATGCAGGTGGTGGTGTTCTCATGTGCTTGCTGCCCTTGTCCTTGTAGTTGGTAGAGGTCGTGGGTTTGGCAGGTGCAGTCGAAGAAGCCTTGGTGAGTTGCTGCAGTGCATCTTGTAGATGGTACACACTACAGCCACAGTGCGCCGGTGGTGGAGGGAGTGAATGTTTAAGGTGGTGGGCTGCTTTGTCCTGGATGGTGTCATAGAAACATAGAAAATAGGAGCAGGAGTAGGCCACTCGACCTTTCAAGCCTGCTCCACCATTCAGTACGATCATGGCTGATCCTCTATCTCAATACCATATTCCCACTCTCTCCCCATACCCCTTGATGCCTTTTGTGTCTAGAAATCTATCTAGCTCCTTCTTAAATATATTCAGTGACTTGGCCTCCACAGCCTTCTGTGATAGAGAATTCCACAGGTTCTCCACCCTCTGAGTGAAGAAATTTCTCCTCATCTCAGTCCTAAATGTCCTACCCTGTATCCTGAGACTGTGACCCCTCGTTCTGGACCACCCAGCCAGGGGAAACATCCTCCCTGCATCCAGTCTGTCTAGCCCTGTCCCCTCTCATTCTTCCAAACTCAAGTGAATACAGGCCGAGTCAACCCAATCCCTCCTCATATGACAGTCGTGCCATCCCAGGGATCAGTCGAGCTTCTTGAGTGTTGTTGGAGCTGTACTCATCCATGCAAGTGGACAGTATTCCATCACACTCCTGACTTGTGCCTTGTACATGGTGGAAAAGCTTTGGGGAGTCAGGAGGTGAGTCATTCGCCGCAGAATACCCAGCCTCTGACCTGCTCTTGTAGCCACAGTATTTATGTGGCTGGTTCAGTTAAGTTTCTGGTCAATGGTGACCCCCAGGATGTTGATGGTGGGGGATTTGGCGATGGTAATGGCGTTGAATGTCAAGGGGAGGTGGTTAGGCTCTCTCTCGTTGGAGATGGTCATTGCCTGGTACACGTGTGGCGCGAATGTTACTTGTCACTTATCTGCCCAAGCCTGGATGTTGTCCAGGTCTTGCTGCATGCGGGCTCGGACTGCTTCATTATCTGAGGGGTTGCGAATGGAACCGAAAACTGTGCAATCATCAGCAAACATCCCCACTTCTGACCTTATGATGGAGGGAAGGTCATTGTTGAAGCAGTTGAAGAAGGTTGGGCCTAGGACACTGCCCTGAGGAACTCCTGCAGTGATGTCCTGGGGCTGAGATGATTGGTCTCCAACAACCACTACCGTCTTCCTTTGTGTTAGGTATGACTCCAGTCACTGGAGAGTTTTCCCCTGATTCCCATTGACTTCAATTTTACTAGGGCTCTTTGATGCCACACTTGGTCAAATGCTGCCTTGATGTCAAGGGCAGTCACTCTTACCTCACCGTTGTCGATGTTCGGACGAAGACTGGAATGAGGTCTGGAGCTGAATGGTCCTGGCGGAATCCAAACTGAACATGTTATTGGTAAGTGCCGCTTGATAGCACTGTTGACGACACCTTCCATCACTTTGCTGATGATTGAAAGGAGACTGATGGGGCAGTAATTGGCCGGATTGGATTTGTCCTATTTTTTGTGGGCTGGACATACCTGGGCAATTTTCCACTTTGTCGGGTAGATAAGAACATAAGAAATATGAGCAGGAATTGGCCTCTCGAGCCTGCTCCAACATTCAATCAGATCATGGCTGATCTTCAACCCCAACTCCACTTTCTGTTCGATCCCCATATCCCTTGATTCCCCTAGAGTCTAAAAATCTATCTATCGTAGCCTTGAATATATTCAACGACTCAGCAAGCACAGCTCTCTGGGGTAGAGAATTCTAAAAGATTCACAACTCTCTGAGTGAAGAAATTCCTCCTCAATTCAGTCTTATATGGCCGACCCCATATCCTGCGACAAAGCCCCCTAGTTCTAGACTCTCCAGCCATGGGAAACAACCTCTCAGCATCTACCCTGTCAAGCCCCCTCATAATCTTATATGTTTCAATGAGATCGCCTCTCATTCTTCTAAACTCCAGAGAGTATAGGCCCATTCTACTCAACCTCTCCTCATAGGACAACCCTCTCATCCCAGGAATTAATCAAATGAACCTTCGTTGCACCGCCTCTAAGGAAAGAATATCCTTCCTTAGATAAGGAGACCAAAACTGTACACAGTACTCCAGGTGAGGTCTCATCAAAGCTCGGTAGAATTGTAGTAAGACTTCCTTACTCTCGTATTCCAACCCCCTTGCAATAAAGGCCAAAATGCCATTTGCTTTCCAAATTGCTTGCTGTACCTGCATGCTAACTTTTTGTGTTTCTTGTAAGAGGACACCCAAGTCTCTCTGAACACCAACATTTAATAGTTTCTCACCATTTAAAAAATATTCTGTTTTTCTATTCTTCCTACCATAGTGAATAATCTCACATTTCCCCACATTATACACCATCTGCCACCTTCTTGCCCACTCACTTAACCTGTCTACATTCGTTGCAGACTCTTTGTGTCCTCCTCACAGCTTACTTTCCTACCTAGCTTTGTATCGTCAGCAAACTTGGATACATTACACTCGATCCCTTCATCGAAGTCATTTATATAGATGCCAGTGTTGTAGCTGTACTGGAACAGCTTGGCCGGAGGCACGGCTAATTCTAGAGCACAAGTCTTCAGCACTACGGCTAGGAAGTTGTCGGGCCCATAGCCATTGCTGCATCCAGTGCACTCAGCCGTTTCTTGATATCACGTGAAGTGAATTAGCTGAAGACTGGCTACTGTGATGGTGAGGATCTCGGGAAGAGGCCGAGATGGATCATCCACTTGGCACTTCTTGCTGAAGAAGGTTGCAAACACTTCAGCCTTGTCTTTTGCACTCACGTGCTGGACTCCGCCATCATTGAGGATGGGGATGTTTACAGAGCCTCCTCCTCCTGTTAGTTGTTTAATTGTCCACCACCATTCACGACTGGATGTGGCAGGACTGCAGAGCTTTGATCTGATCCATTGGTTGTGGGATCGCTGTCTATAGCGTGCTGCTTCCGCTGTTTAGCATGCATGTAGTCCTGTGTTGTAGCTTCAACAGTTTGGCACCTCATTTTTAGGTACGCTTGGTGCTGCTCCTGGCATGCTCTTCTACATTCCTCATTGAACCAGGGTTGATTGCCTGGCTTGATGGTAATGGCAGAGTGAGGGATTCTTTCTTTATCCGTTCATGGGATGAGGGCATCGCTGGCAAGGCTTGCATTTATTGCCCATCCCTAATTGCCCTTGAGAATGTGGTGGTGAGCTGCCTTCTGGAACCGCTGCAGTCTGTGTGGTGAAGGTTCTCCCACAGTGCTGTTAGGAAGGGAGTTCCAGGATTTTGACCCAGCAACGATGAAGGAACGATGATATAGTTCCAAGTCGGGATGGTGTGTGACTTGGAGGGGAACGTGCAGGTGGTGTTGTTCCCATGTGCCTGTGCCCTTGTCCTTTTAGGTGATAGAAGTCGCGGGTTTGGGAGGTGCTGTCGAAGAAGCCTTGGCGAGTTGCTGCAGTGCATCCTGTAGACAGTACACACTGCAGCCATGATGCGCCGGTGGTGAAGGAAGTGAATGTTTAGGGTGGTGGATGGGGTACCAATCAAGCGGGCTGTTTTGTCCTGGATGGTGTCGAGCTTCTTGAGTGTTGTTGGAGTTGCACTCATCCAGGCAAGTGGAGAGTATTCCATCACACTCCTGACTTGTGCCTTGTAAATGGTGGAAAGGCTTTGGAGTCAGGAGGTGAGTCACTCGCCGCAGAATACCCAGCCTCTGACCTGCTCTTGTAGCCACAGTATTTATTTGGCTGTCCAGTTAAGTTTCTGGTCAATGGTGACTCCCAGGATGTTGATGGTGGGGGATTCGGCGATGGTAATGCCGTTGAATGTCAAGGGGAGATGGTTAGACTCTCTCTTGTTGGAGATGGTCATTGCCTGGCACTTGTCTGGTGCAAATGTTACTTGCCACTGATCAGCCCAAGCCTGGATGTTGTCCAGGTCTTGCTGCATGCTTCATTATCTGAGGGGTTGCGAATGGAACTGAACACTGTGCAATCATCAGCAAACATCCCCATTTCTGACCTCATGATGGAGGGAAGGTCATTGATGAAGCAGCTGAAGATGGTTGGGCCAAGGACACTGCCTTGAGGAACTCCTGCAGCAATGCAAAGGGGCCTCATGGATGCCCAGTTTTGAACTGCTAGATCTGTTCTGAATCTATCCCATTTAGCACGGTGGTAGTGCCAGACAACACGATGGACGGTGTCCTCAGTGTGAAGACAGGACTTCATCTCCACAAGGACTGTGCGGTGGTCACTCCTACCAATACTGCATCTGTGACAGGTAGATTGATGAGGATGAGGTCAAATAGGTTTTTCCCTCATATTGATTCTCTCATCACCTGCCGTAGGCCCAGTCTGGCAGCTATGACCTTCAGGACTCGGCCAGCTCGGTCAGTAGTGGTGCTACTGAGCCACTCTTGGTTATGGACATTGAAGTCCCCCACCCAGAGTACATTCTGTGTCCTTGCTACCCTCAGTGCTTGCTCTAAGTGGTGTTCAACACGGAGGAGTACTGATTCATCAGCTGAGGGGGGGCTGTCGGTGGTAATCAGCAGGAGGTTTCCTTGCCCATGTTTGACCTGATGCCATGAGACTTCATGGGGTCTGGAGTCAATGTTGAGGACTCCCAGGCCCACACCCTCCTGACTGTATACCACTGTGCCGCCACCTCTAGTGGGTCTGTCCTGCTGGTGGGACAGGACATACCTAGGGATGGTGATAGAAGTGTCTGGGACGTTGGCTGAAAGGTATGATTCTGTGAGTATGGCTTTGTCAGGCTGTTGCTTGAGGACAGCTCTCCCAATTTTGGCACAAGTCCCCAGATGTTAGTGAGGAGGACTTTGCAGGGTCGACTGGGCTTGGTTTGCCTTTGTCGTGTCCGGTGCCTAGTGGTCCCAAGCCAGGTGGTCCATCCGGTTTTATTATTATTATGACTTTTTGTGGCGGGATTGTGCAATCGAGTGGCTTGCTAGGCCATTTCAGAGGCAGTTAAGAATCAACCACATTGCTGTGGGTCTGGAGTCACATATAGGCCAGACCGGGTAAGGACGGCAGGTTTCCTTCCCTAAAGGACATTAGTGAACCAGATGGGTTTTTACGACAATCCGGGTAGTTTCATGGTTACCGTTACTGATACTAGCTATTTATTACAGATTTTATTTAATTAACTGAATTTAAATTCCCCAGCTGCCGTGGCGGGATTATTAGTCCAGGCCTCAGGATTACTATCCAGTAACATAACCACTATGCTACCGTACCTGGATTAAGCAAACAATATGAGCACAATCCTAATCTCACGGTTCCTCTTTGAACTGAACATTTAAATTGATAATCACTCGGATTAAAGCCACAATTATTTCTCATTAATGTAAACATTTCATTTTGAGATGTGGAGGGACAGTCAGAACCACTGATGCTTATCAATCTTGGTGTTAAATGATACAAGTATAATGTACAGAAATGTAATATTTCATAGTCACTGAAATGCAGTTCAATTGTTTATCAATTGGCTCAATCTTCCAACTCTACTTTCCAATCTCTCTGAAGTACTTTTTGAAGTGTAGCCACTGTTGAAACATAGGAAACACGGCAGCCAATTTGCGCACTGCAAGATCCCAC
This sequence comes from Heptranchias perlo, assembly GCF_035084215.1. Lineage (NCBI taxonomy): Eukaryota > Metazoa > Chordata > Chondrichthyes > Hexanchiformes > Hexanchidae > Heptranchias > Heptranchias perlo. Next base: position 13,520,357 of record NC_090346.1, read on the forward strand.
AAACAGCATAGTGATAATGGCCAGATAATCTGTTTTTAGTGATGTTAGTTGAGGGATAAATATTGGCCAGGACACCGGGAAGAACTCCCCTTCTCTTCTTTGAATAGTGCCATGGGATCTTTTATGTCCAACTGAGAGGGTAGACGGGGCCTCGCTTTAATGCCTCATCTGAAAACCAGGGAATTTCCATTGAGAACAATGGAAATATCACAAATAAGAACATAAGAACATAAGAAATAGGAGCAGGAGTAGGCCAATCGGCCCCTCGAGCCTGCTCCACCATTCAATAAGATCATGGCTGATCTGATCCTAACCTCAAATCTAAATTCATGTCCAATTTCCTGCCCGCTCCCCGTAACCCCTAATTCCCTTTACTTCTAGGAAACTGTCTATTTCTGTTTTAAATTTATTTAATGATGTAGCTTCCACAGCTTCCTGGGGCAGCAAATTCCACAGACCTACTACCCTCTGAGTGAAGAAGTTTCTCCTCATCTCAGTTTTGAAAGAGCAGCCCCTTATTCTAAGATTATGCCCCCTAGTTCTAGTTTCACCCATCCTTGGGAACATCCTTACCGCATCCACCCGATCAAGCCCCTTCACAATCTTATATGTTTCAATAAGATCGCCTCTCATTCTTCTGAACTCCAATGAGTAGAGTCCCAATCTACTCAACCTCTCCTCATATGTCCACCCCCTCATCCCTGGGATTAACCGAGTGAACCTTCTTTGTACTGCCTCGAGAGCAAGTATGTCTTTTCTTAAGTATGGACACCAAAACTGTATGCAGTATTCCAGGTGCGGTCTCACCAATACCTTATATAACTGCAGCAATATCTCCCTGTTTTTATATTCTATCCCCCTAGCAATAAAAGCCAACATTCTGTTGGCCTTCTTGATCACCTGCTGCACCTGCAAACTAACTTTTTGATTTTCTTGCACTAGGACCCCCAGATCCCTTTGTACTGCAGTACTTTCCAGTTGCTCGCCATTAAGATAATAACTTGCTCTCCGATTTTTCCTGCCATAGTGCATAACCTCACATTTTCCAATATTGTATTGCATCTGCCAAATCTCCACCCACTCACCCAGCCTGTCTATATCCCCTTGTAGGTTTTTTATGTCCTCCTCACTCTCTACTTTCCCTCCCATCTTTGTATCATCTGCAAACTTTGATATGTTACACTCGGTCCCCTCCTCCAAATTGTTAATATAGATTGTAAAGAGTTGGGGACCCAGCACCAACCCCTGCGGAACACCACTGGCTACAGGTTGCCAGTCCGAGAATGTACCATTTATCCCAACTCTCTGCTTCCTGTTAGATAACCAATCCTCCACCCATGCCAGAATATTACCCCCAATCCAGTGATTCTTTATCTTGAGCAATAATCTTTTATGTGGCACCTTGTCGAATGCCTTCTGGAAGTCCAAATACACTACGTCCACTGGTTCCCCTTTATCCACCCTGTATGTTATATCCTCAAAGAACTCAAGCAAATTTGTCAGACATGACTTTCCCTTTGTAAAGCCATGCTGACTTTGTCCTATTAAATTATGTTTATCCAAATGTTCTGCTACTGTCTCCTTAATAATACTCCAAAATTTTACCCACCACAGATGTTAAGCTAACTGGTCTATAATTTCCAGCCTTCTGCCGACTACCCTTTTTAAATAAGGGTGTTACATTGGCAGTTTTCCAATCTGCCGGGACCTTTGCCGAGTCCAGAGAATTTTGGAAAATTATTACCAAAGCATCCACAATCCCTACTACCACTTCCCTCAAGACCCTAGGATGTAAGCCATCAGGTCCAGGGGATTTATCCGCCTTGAGTCCCATTAATTTACTGAGTACCAATTAGACTTAGTGATTTTAATCGTATTTAGCTCCTCTCCCCCTCGAGCCCCCTGTTTGTCCAGTGTTGGGATATTCTTAGTGTCCTCTACCGTAAAGACTGAAACAAAATATTTGTTCAGCATTTTTGCCATCTCCATGTTTCCCACCATTAATTTCCCGGTCTCATCCTCTAAAGGACCTACGTTTGCCTTAGCCACCCTTTTTACTTTTTATATAACTGTAGAAACTCTTGCTATCTGTTTTTATATTTTTTGCTAATTTATTTTCATAATCTATCTTCCCTTTCTTAATCAATCCTTTCGTTACTTTTTACTCTTCTATCCTCCCACTAAGTTTGGCTACCTTATATGTCCTTGTTTTTAGTCGGATACTATCCTTAATTTCTTTACTTAGCCACGGATGGCTGTCATTTCTTTTACACCCTTTTTTCCTCAGTGGAATATATATTTTTTGAAAGTTGTAAAATAACTCCTTAAATGAACACCACTGCTCATGTACCGTCTTACCCTTTAATCTATTTTCCCAGTCCACTTTAATCAATTCCGCTCTCATACCATCATAGTCTCCTTTATTCAAGCTCAGTACGCTTGTTTGAGAACCAACCTTCTCACCCTCAAATTGGATATGGAATGTAACCATGTTATGGTCACTCATTCCAAGGGGATCCTTAACTAGGACATTATTAATTAATCCTGGCTCATTACACAGGACCAGGTCCAAGGTTGCTTGCCCCCTTGTTGGTTCAGTTACATACTGCTCAAGAAATCCATCCCTAATACACTCAATAAACTCTTCCTCAAGGCTACCCTGCCCAATTTGATTTGTCCAGTTAATATGATAGTTAAAATCCCCCATAATTATAGCTGTTCCCTTATTACATGCCCCGACTATTTCCTGATTAATACTTCTTCCAGCAGAGTTGCAACTATTAGGAGGCCTATATACTACGCCCACTCGTGTTTTTTGCCCCTTATTATTCCTTATCTCTACCCAAACTGTTTCATTATCCTGATCCTTTGTCCCAATATCTTTTCTCTGTATTACAGTGATTCCTTCCCTTATTGACATAGCCACCCCACCTCCCCTTCCTTCCTGCCTGTCCTTCCTGATTGTTAAATACCCTGGCATATTTAATTCCCAGTCGTTGTCACCCTGCAGCCATGTTTCTGTAATGGCCACAAGATCATACCCATACGTCGTTATTTGTGCCGTTAACTTGTCCATTTTGTTACGAATGCTACCTGCATTCAGATAAAAAACTTTCAAATATGTTTTGTGACACTTAGTTCCTACTTTTTCCTTTTTTAACACTTTACCTTTTACTCCATACCTTCTGTCCCTTCCTGATACGCTTTCCTCTGTCTCCCTGCTCAGGTTCCCAACCCCCTGCCACAGCTTTGATGCTGGGTTAATCGCCTTACGCCTTCTAGTTTTCATTTTATCTGTCGTGCCTAAAGTACCTAAAGTACACTTTCTTTCCACTGCTCTATGCTTTTCCCTTTCACTTGTTCTTGAACAACTGTTTGTACTATTTGTATTGTAGATTTCCCCTGGGTCTTCCCCTCTCTTGCTGCTCTCAACTTTATTCCCTTCTGACTCCCCGCTCAGGTTCCCATCCCCCTGCCACTCTAGTTTAATCTTAAGAAGGTTAAGGAATCAGCTCCAAGGCAGCTGGTTTAAAAAAAACTCTCTTGATAATGCAACAGTTCCAGCTCCAAGCTACTTTGTTCATCAATTTAGACAGATTAAAGACAAAGAACATAACATCCAGAGAGTCAAGGAAAGGTAAAGGACAGTTTGGTTGGACATGTGAGACTGAACGAGAACTAATTTGGGTGCCATCAACTGACACCAATAATGAGGGACTACAGAGCCAGCCGTTTGTATCCACACTTTAACCTGAAACTAGAGGGGCAAGTGAAGATCAAATTGTTGTTAACAAAACAGAAATCAGTCCGTGCAGCTGCAGTGTGTTGAAAATCTTCTCCTTTATCAAGGCTAGAAAATGAGTACCTGTGATTCCAGCACAAAACTTCCCCACCCTCTCACTTCAGGCATGGACGCTTCTCACAGGAACTTTGCTCACCTACTCTGAGCCTGTGTGTGGAATCTCCTCACCGGTCCTTTGATCTCTACGAAAATCCCTCACCTACCAACGTATTTCTGATGAACTTTAGAAAATGGGAGCAACGCAACTTTCATTTAATTTGACAGATCAAGTGAGGTGGTATGAATTAGATGAGTCCATTAAAAGATCATAATACAACTTGTTTTGATCATAATTGCAAGATATAAATTTATGTCACAAGATGGATTATCATAATATTGTAGAATATCACTAATGCTGTCATTTTGATTTCCCATAAATATAATTACGTTCATACAGCTTCTGAAAGACTAACTTTTCTTTAAAACTCTTTTGTGCTAGCCTTTTGGTATAAGACTTTAAGAAATTGATTGTCACTTATTTATAACAAGTATATAGCGCAATATCATCGCACCCCTTTCCTGTGTGCCAAAACTTATTTACCGATCTCGCAATGAATAGACCAGTGACTCAGTGCTGAGGAAGTCTATTCATCCTCCACTGATCAAGGCCAGGTATAGAGCACCAATTACCCTCGAACTTTGCATGCATTAGAATTTTTAATCAATGCGTTTGCTTTAGAATTTCATACGCTCAGCAAGATTAGCTCTCTGCTTCGCTGGCGATCCCAAGCTTCATAGCAAACCTGGAACTCTGAAGCCACCAACAGCAATTTCTAATGCAAATCACAAGAGTTTCTAACAAATCTCCCTTCCTCTTGGCAGAGATATTAGCTACGTCTCATTTGATTTCTGGGAAGTGAAACAGAATATGAGAAAGTCCGGTTCCTGGCTTTTCTAAATTGTTTTCATTAATACTGACTAAATGATTATTTTAGGGCTTAGGAATAGTCTTAGGCTCTTCTCATGATGTATTCTGCTAGTATTGCATTTGATTGTGTCATGACCCCATCTATTCAAGTATCTTTCTAACTTGCTTGGTTCTGTACAGTCAGAGCTACTGGGCTGTATAACTATGGTTCATCTCTCACTAAATAAAATCTTAGCACTACAGATGGGCAGCTCTTTGCCAAACCCATCAATCCCCATTGCTAATGGTGTGCACTTTACAGACTGGCATCCATTTTCAATTCCTTCTCTTCCCTCCAATGCACGATCTGATATTCTAGACTGACAGCCACTTAAGATCAAAGCCCCCTTTATTGACTAATATCTTAGATTATAAAACTTTTTTTTTAATTCATTCGTTCTCGGGATGTGGGCAGCACTGGCTCAGTTGATATTTATCACCCATCTCTAGTTGCCCTAATGAGTGGCATGCCAGGCCATTTCAGAGGGCAGTTAAGAGTCAATCATGTTGGTGTGAGAATGGAGTCACATATAGGCCAGGCTAGATAAGGACGGCAGGTTTCCTTTCCTAAAGGACATTACTGAATTAGTTGGGGTTTTACAACAATCCGACAGCTTCATGTAACTTCAATACTGGCTTTTTTTATTTCCAGCTTTGTTTTTATTAAACAGAATTCAAATTCTCAAACTTGTTTTAATGTCTCATCCGAAAGATGTTAGTGATACCAAACTTGGATTTTAAAAACCTGTATATGTTCGGAGGAAGGCGAGTGAGGTAAGGAGCGGCACAGAATAAGTTAGTGTAAACGTTGCAGTACATCTCAATTTCAACACAGCGAGGATGCAGGGAGGTAGAGAGTATTGTACATCATAATTGGAGCTTAGGAGGAACAAGAGCCGAAATCTCAAAGGAGTAATGAATATACTGTAGTATCAACTAAATAAAGAAAGACAAGAAAAGTTATGAAGGAGAGAGGTTGAAGGCAAGAGGTGAAAAAAGAATTGTCTATCAGGCAATGAGCTGCTTCTTCTTCCTGTTCAGGCATGTGAGATAGGGGCTGAAAGAGACTCTCTAGATATTAGACAGTTAAGAGTTGTGCAGGGGGGTAAAAAGTGTTTGACACGAAAGATGAAACTAATCTTTCAGGAGGCAGCTTCAACAATAAAGAGATATGGGAGTTTCATTTGAGACCAGAGAAACAGTGATGCCAAGAATGTCAATAGATGAAGGATGACAAAGAGTGGAGTCATTAAAGTTAAGCTGTGACATCTGATGGCTGAACTTGCAAGATCTATGAAGAAACTAAGTCTTTGAAGAATTGAGTTGGTGTCCTTGAATTCTTCAGCCCCTAATTGGCATTTGATTTAATATTCTGTCAATCATATCCAACACTGGACCTGACCTCCCGAACTTCGTGGGAAGGGAGCAGACACAGTGAATTTCTCCAGGGCTCGTTTCTCTAAAAGTGCAATCATGCATGTTGTAATGTTTACTATCCCCCCATGTATTTTATTTTTCCACAACTTGCTTGTCGCATTGCAATTGATGCTGCCATTTTCACAATAACCCTGCTTCTGAGGATCTGAAGTGTTCTGGGAATTGGAGCAGAAAGCTGCTTTCCCCCACTCCTCTTCCCCGAGTCTCCATGACGTCCTCTCAACCAGTCTCACTTGTTTTTATTTACTTGAAGTTGACTTTGTGGGTAGAATGCCTATCTCCACAACGTTTTGTAGTAATTATGCACAGGTTTACTCCAGAGAAGAAAAAAATTGAAGAGGAGGGGCACTGTTTTAGTATCCAAAATGTCCTTTTACTAAGAATCCAGCTGAAGTGATCTAGAAGGCAGAAAGACATTCTGCCGCACGAGACTGATCTGAGAGTGGGTGTTGGCCAACAGGTGGCCAGTAACAAGTAACTCTGGAGAAATATTGGATTCGACTCTCACCAACAGACAAGATAAATCACCATATTATCTGCATCCTTATTTGCCAGTTACTGCCAATTTTTAGAAGAATATCTACAACCAGCACAGGCACGATGGGTTGAATGGACTGCTACTGTGCTGTATGATTCTATGATCAAGGGAAGGAGGAACAAAATAAGAGAGAAATGCAATGGAATGGTAAATTTCTGATTCAAGTCCTAATCTTTCATTTCTACACTGGTAATATTTATCCAACGCCCTGTTTGTGAATGATGTGGAGATGCCGGTGATGGACTGGGGTGGAGAAATGTAAGGAATCTTACACCACCAGGTTATAGTCCAACAGTTTTATTTGAAAATCACAAGCTTTCGGAGGCTTTCTCCTTCGTCAGGTGAGTGTGGGATTCCATGAAAGGTACCGCATATATAGTCAGAGAACAATGCCTGGTGATTACAGATAATCTTTCCAACTGCCCGTTGTCAAGGCAATCAAAGGATTCGAATAGTGTTCAGACAGAGAGACATTACATACAGGACTACTGAATATACAAATGGTCAGAACCCAAAGACAGAGAGAGAGAGAATGACCAGCTGTATTAAAAACAGATAACTTTTTTCGCTGGTGGGGTTACGTGTAGCGTGACATGAACCCAAGATCCCGGTTGAGGCCGTCCTCATGGGTGCGGAACTTGGCTATCAATTTCTGCTCGACGATTTTGCGTTGTCATGTGTCTCGAAGGCCGCCTTGGAGTACGCTTACCCGAAGATCGGTGGCTGAATCGGTGGCCACCGATCTTCGGGTAAGCCTTCTCCAAGGCGGCCTTCGAGACACACGACAACGCAAAATCGTAGAGCAGAAATTGATAGCCAAGTTCCGCACCCATGATCGGGATCTTGGGTTCATGTCACGCTACACGTAACCCCACCAGTGAAAAAAAGTTATCTGTTTTTAATACAACTGGTCATTCTCTCTCTTTCTCTTCCATTCGGATGTTTCTCTCTCTCTCTCTGTCTTTGGGTTCTGACCGTTTGTATATTCAGTAGTCCTGTATGTAATGTCTCTCTGTCTGAACACTATTCGACTCCTTTGACTGCCTTGACAACGGGCAGTTGGAAAGATTATCTGTAATCACCAGGCATTGTTCTCTGACTATATATGTGGTACCTTTCAAGGAATCCCACATTCACCTGACGAAGGAGGACGCCTCCGAAAGCTTCTGATTTTCAAATAAAACTGTTGGACTATAACCTGGTGTTGTAAGATTCCTTACATCTGTTTGTGAATGTTCAGCTTTGTCAATCGGCTTGCAATCTATTTTGATTCTTTCATTAATTTCTAGCCAGTAAGTCTATCATCGGTGTGCCATGCAAGAGGTTACTGCCCCAGCAGTCTGCGGTAATCACACATGCACCCTCCCCTCCCCCTCCCCCTCCCCCAACATTACATTTTCAAAACATTGATTGGGGAGAAAAATTAAACAACAAAGTGGGTTGGTTGCTTAATTCACCAGTGTTGTTTCACCTGGAGATTAACGTGTGATGGAAGAAAAAAAAACCTTTATCTTATTGGGAGCTTATTCGACTATATCAGCATTCATTCATTGTCCTAGCACTCAAACAGACAACAGTAATTTATTTTTGCAGATACCTGGGATTTACGCTTACTCTCTCTCTGAAACCTCATTTACGATTCAAGCCACCCTGCATCATTTATCATTAAGTGCTGTATTGCTTTTTTTATTGTTGGAATCTTCTGCAAATGATCCTTTTAGTACTACAAAATAGACCGATAATGGGTGTTAAAAAAAAATGTTGTAATTATGTTTGTGTCATCTCTTTCCACCTTTAGGCAAGTTATTATGCTGCCAGTCCCAAGGTGGGAATAAAAAAAGCACATAAAGCGCACATTATTGTTATATAAATTAGGATTAGTAAGCACTCTGCGTTGGGACTACAAAACCTGAAGCTTCAGGCTGAGGGAGTTCACAGTTGCAACAGCTGTGCCTTCTCTGAAGAGCAGAGTGTTCAACAATATTCGCAGTTCTGATTTACAATGCTGGAGGGTTTATTAAAAAAAGTCAATTCTCTTATTAAGAGCGTCGGGACATCTCAACTTCCAATACACAAAGGACAAAGGGACAACATTGCACGTGGTTGGCAGCATCATCCCCTATTTATTTTGTGTCCAAGTCTCACATTTTTGGTACAAGTGGAGAGGAGAAGTGGAGTGATCACACACTGCATCTTGTTATTCTTAGTGTTTCTGTGCACCTTTTTACATTTTGATACCATCTATTCCTCTTAATTCAAAGTTGCTTAACTTGAAATGAACCCGTGCAAAAATGCCTTCCTGTTCAGTTTTATTTAAATTGCTTAATTTGTGGGGGGAGTCCAAAACTAGGGGCCATAAATATTAGATAGTCACCAATAAATCCAGTAGGGAATTCAGGAGAAACTTCTTTACCCAGAGAGTGGTGAGAATGTGGAACTCGCGACCACAAGGAATAGTTGAGGCGAATAGCATCGATGCCTTAAAGGGGAGGCTAGATAAGTACACAAGGGTGAAAGGTATAGAAGGCTATGCTGATAGGGTTAAATGAAGTAGAGTGGGAATGGGCTTGTGTGGAGCGTAAAAACACCGACATAGACCAGTTGGGCTGAATGGCCTGTTTTTATGCTGTAAATTCTATGTAATTTTATGAACTACTGGATATTACAAAAAAAATTGAGCAAAACATTCTTTTGAATTAACAGGAGTAGGCTGTATTCAAACAAAATAACCACCTTATTTCTAAAGAATTTTTTTTTCAGCTTCCTAATTTTCTCCCCATCTCTTCTGAAGGCAGTGACTCGTTGCTGGGGTATGGCTCCACCAGCACCAATCGGCATCACCAGCTAGCTATATCATGTATGATCCTAGACAGTGACATGATGGGTGGGTGGGTTCTCCCTATTTCTGTAACTTTCTCCAGCCCTACAAACCTCCGAGAATTCTGTGTTCCTCCAATTCTGGCCTCTTGTGCATCCCACGATTTCCTTCGCCCCACCATTGGCAGCCGTGCCTTCAGCAATCTAGGCCCCAAGCTCTGAAAGTCCCTCTCTCTCTCCTCCTTTAAGACACTTCTTGAAACCTACCTCTTTGACCAAGCTTTTGGTCACCTGTCCTAATATCTCCTTTTGTGGCTTGGTATCAATTTTTGTTTGACAAAGCTACTGTGAAGCACCTAGGGACATTTTACTACGTTAAAGGCGCTATATAAATACAAGTTGTTGTTATTGTGGGGGGGAGGAATCACAACTGAGCCCAATCCTGTCTGCAGCCAATGTCTCCCCAACTCCTCACACCATACACACTCACATACACTCATAGGGGTGGTTTGGACAGTCATCAGGAGCAAGAAGCCTCGTTGATTTTTCTATTTCTAATATAGAAGCATCAAGGATATTTGTAACGCCGCTACTGTTGGCCCAGCTAAGATCAGCCAGCTCAGCATAGACGGGGCATTGATAAGCCAGGGACCATCATGATCTATTTGGTTCACCTGCTCCCTGCATAAATTCAATGAGCTATTGGTGGAGCCAAATTATTTCTTTCTGAACTTAGAAGTTCAGCTTTACCTGGGCAAGGCAGCCAACAAACATCCCATTCCTAAGCCTCTGCCAATGTCAGTCTATAATCAGTGTGAAGAAAATCTTGATACCTCCAGCGATGATGATGCTTGATTAATGCACTTTACCAACGAAAGTTTTAACAAGTGAGATGATGATGAGTTGGATTGATTCTTAATTTAGTGGACGTGTAGGAATTTAAAAAAAAAAGATTTTCATTGTATCCAGGATTACCGAGTTTGCAGGCAGTGCTTAGTGGGTCTTTTATTATTGCAGTTTTATGAATGACACAGTGTCTGGTTATCATAGGGTTGCTGCAGGTTGTGGCAAATTCACTTTTCACTGCATAATGTAGAAATATTGAAAATAATTCAAATTCAATATCCATGAATGAAAGTGAATTTTCAGACTCTAATAACTTTAATGGAAATAAAAACCATGAGGGATTTAAAATGGGCTGCCTATTTGGTATCACCCGTTTTACACTATCGCACAAAGTCAAAATTACCCCAAGTCCTTGCTAAGGAGATGTGGAGGCACCAGAACGGAACGACATGGGTGGGCTCTTCATTTCATTGGCAGCAAGTCTCCATTTCACTCAAAAATCATGAGGAAGTGTTGAGTAGATTTGATAGTTAGTCACAAAGAGGTTGGGGGGGGGGGTGGAAATCACATCCATTAACAAAAACGTGCATGATACATCTTCTGTCATAGTTACTGTACTCTCTACTGAGGCAGGCTGAGAGATCCAGTGCAAGAGGATATAATAATCAAACAGAAACATTACTGTTATTTAAGACCTAGCCACAATTATTATGATTATCACAAGAGTACTCTAGGGAAGTCAGGAATGGCTAGTCCTCCATGTATACTCTTTCTTGTGTATAAAAATGATCTATTTTCATCATAAGAACATAAAAAATAGGAGCAGGAGTAGGCCATACGACACCACGAGCCTGCTCCGCCATTCAATCACGGCTGATCTTCCATAGCAGCTCCACTTTCCTGCCCTATCCCAATATCCCTCGATTCCCTTAGTGTCCAAAAATCTATCGATCTCAGGTCTTGAATATACTCAATGACTGAGCATCCACAGCCCTCTGGGGTACAGAATTCCAAAGAATCACAATCCTCAGTGAAGAAATTTTTCATGTTTTAGAGTGCACCACAGGGAAGCAGCTAAACGAGAGTATTTGTACTCATGAAAAAAGCGATGATACTGGCGACAGATTGATATGAATAGAGAGACCTGGATTATGTTAGGAAACATCAGCAGCTTCCAGAGGCACTCATGGTTGTTGCCTCAGTGAGGACGGGCTTCTAGTCACAGTGTGGGAGGACAAATGTTTATCTGCTGTACCTAAAATTCTAATATTTAATCAGAAGAAACTTTCATTTGTCACCCTAAACTAAGATCAAGCTATGCAATCTCCACCTCCAGGTCACATTATGAAGGAGATTAAATCAATCTGCTCTTCACCCCAAACAAATATGCACAGATATGCACGCGTGTGTACACACACCCGCAAGAAAGAAAGAAAGAAAGACAATGAAGAAATATACATCATGCTTAAAAAGGCACTGTTGTAAAAGTGATTCAGTTACTGAGCATTAATAGAGACTGAATAGAAATGCTTTGTACAACCACAAAGCCTCAAAGTCTCTTTGCAAGCTTGGCAGAAGCTACCCAGCTAAGAGCTAAAGGCATTATGTGCTGGGAATTGCATGGCTGTGGAACAATAGTTTACCACAGAGTCAGTCAGACGAGCAAAGCTTCTCTTGTTTGCAATATAATGTTTCAAAGGAGCCTGAACAGCACAGCTGAGAGACTCCTGGTTCCAAGTGTCCTTAGCAGCCAGTTGCCAGAGCCAACGGAAGTGAGAAGCTGCTGCCTCGAGGTATCTGGAGCAAATTGTACCCAGTGCATTTAACCATTATAAGTGGGAGGCTCCATATCTTCAGGATCCCTTCAGCAACAGCCAACCAGTGAACCTTATTAACAGACCTGAGTGCTCCCTGCCCCCAGGCACTGTAAGCATCTAACTCTTGTTGAATAAATGGAAACTGCACACAACTGTCACAACAAATGCTCTGGCTAGAACTTTAACTGTTTCCCTGCTGAATAAATAAGAATGGTATAGTTGGCTCAAAACAGTTGCAACCTCTGCTCTCGTTTTAACTAAACAGGCATTTTAATCTCATGTAAGAACATAAGAAATAGGAGCAGGAGTAGGCCACATGGCTCCTCGAGCCTGCTCCGCCATTCAATCAGATCATGATCATAGACCTCAATTTCACTTTCCTGCCCGATCCCCATATCCCTTGATTCTCCTAGAATCCAGAAATCTATCTATCTCAGTCTTGAATATATTCAACGACTCAGCATCCACAACCCTCTGGAGCAGAGAATTCCAAAGATTCACAACCCTCTGAGTGAAGAAATGCCTCCTCATCACAGTTTTAAATGGCCGACCCCTTATCCTGTGACTATGCCCCCTAGTTCTAGACTGTCCAGCCAGGGGAAACAACTTCTCAGCATCTACCGTGTCAAGCCCGCTCATAATCTTATACGTTTCAATTAGATCGCCTCTCATCTTCTAAACTCCAGAGAGTATAGGCCCATTCTACTCAACCTCGCCTCAGAGGACAACCTTCTTATCCCAGGAATTAGAGTGAACCTTCGCTGCACCGCCTCTAAGGCAAGTATATCCTTCCTTAGATAAGGAGACCAAAACTGTACACAGTATTCCAGGTGAGGTCTCACCAAAGCCCTGTACAGTGTCATCGACTACCAACAGGTGGATCTTGTGCTGTCCACTTGAGCTTCGACCTTGCACCCTCCGTAAACTTGAGCTCATCCAAAACTCTGCTGCCCGTATCCTAACTTGCACCAAGTCCCATTCACCCATCACCCCTGTGCTCGCTGACCTACATTGGCTCCCGGTCCAGCAACGCCTCCACTTTAAAATTCTCATTCTTGTTTTCAAATCTCTCCATGGCCTCGCCCCTCCCTATCTCTGTAACCTCCTCCAGCCCTGCAACTCTCCGAGATCTCTGCGCTCCTCCAATTCTGGCCTCTTGCGCAGCCCCGATTTTCATCGCCCCACTATTGGTGGTCATGTTTTTAATTGCCTAGGTCCTAAGCTCTGGAATTCCCTCCCTAAACCTCTCCGCCTCACTACCTCTCTCTCCTCCTTTAAGATGCTCCTTAAAACCTACCTCTTTGACCAAGCTATTGGTCACCTGTCCTAATATCTCCTTATGTGGCTCGGTGTCAAATTTTGTCTGATTACGCTCCCATGAAGCACCTCGGGATTTTCTACTATGCTAAAAGCGCTGTATAAATGCACGTTGTTGTAAGTTATTTTTCTCCATGCATCCTCATGTTAAATGGCCCGACCACCACACAGCCGACGACAATGGTGACCCAGTTGTATGTGGGTTTCCTGATACGCTATCAAAATAAGGACCTCAACTTCTGGCCTGCTCAACATGCTAAGCCAGCTGGACGTGTCATCGCGCTTGCTTTGTGATGCAAAACAGTGCCATGATGCGACTACAGCGACAAACAGGACTGCCTTGGTGTCAATTTTCAGCCTTTTAAACTACCAACCGCATTAAAAAAGAATGATAGTGTAGGTTCTGCACGAAGATGCAGAAAATACAAATGATTTTGGGAGGAAATCCTAATGACCGAATTATGAATAGGAAATAATGGCTGCTCTGTGCGTGCACTGCTGGGACACTTCTTGCATATGCAGAAGAACCAGTCTCCGAGTATCAAGCCAGGTATATAGGAGACTGGCAGTAGATGCAGGAGACAGAGACAGGGAGATCGTTTCAATGTCACTCTTCTAGCATTGTGTGTGTGTGTGTGTGTGTGTGTGTGTGTGTGTGTGTGTTCCACAGATATCAGAATGAATTGTGCTCATCAGGGTCAATCCCAGAAAAGTTACACGACTAAATTGGGAAGTTCCTTCCCACAAGTATCCATCATTTATTCCAAAAGAACACACTGCTCTAATCAGCTATAACACAAATCAAAGACCCCAATGTTAGCAAAGGTAACACAATTGTCCAGCATCAACAGTGCATTCTACACAAGAATGAGTGTCTTTCAAACAGAACAAAACTGTGATATTTGTAGAATTGCATTAAGTTGATGGTTGTGTTCCTGCCATTTGCTTCCATTAGCATATAATGGTTTGGCTCGATTGAAATGCGTTTTCAGTCATTTTATGGCCCATTTATTTTTCCCGACTCTATCATTTAGATCCTCCCATGCCATGGATCAATGTCCATGCCAAGCAGGTGATCTACTTCCAGGCCTCTAACATTCCTGCTCAACCCCACCGGTAGGAGCTGTGTGAGAAGCAGCCCCAGAGGTACTTGTTCTGCAATTCCTACTCTCTCTGTGTCTGCTCTCCACTCACTGACTTCTCCTGATTACACCGCAACACCCTATGTGGGAAACCACAGGCACAAACCCCCGTCTTAACACTATTATTAGAAGGGGTCAAAGATGATGGGATACACCATTAGTTGAATATCTTAGATGGAAAATAGCTCTTTAAAACATATTCCAAACTGGTGGATACGATTTACGCTGGCAGCATTTTAACATTGTATAAGGCACATAAATGCGAGATTAATTTAAACGGTTACGTAACAGTTCTCTTGACTCATTTCAACACATCGTGCACTTCCACCCCACTCCACCATAACAACTGTACCCTGAGTACACAGACCAACAGGTAGTGACACTAGAAAAATTGCAATTCTTCTGCCCTCTGATGCAGACACCACAGTAGTAATTCACGTTGGGATCTAGAATAACAAGCAAACTTGATATTGTGACACCGTCCCCTGTGTATTGTTCAGTTGGGTCCATTTGTTGGGATAAATTTAATGTCTAACAGGAACAATGGTACATTATCTATTTATTTCCAACAGTAAGAGCTTAGTCAGTTTTATTTTTGCCTAGAGTGTGCTGAATCAGACAGTTCAGTTCAGCAAAAATCTTACATCTGCTCGCACTTGAGGGGGGACCATTTCGCTCCCTTCAAGTTAGCACGAACAACCTTCGCCAACATGACATAACATCTGTCGACCTGTTGAATTTGGTTCCCATCCAAAGATTCCTCAAGCTACCGAAGCCACACACCACAGAAGTATTTCAAATCACTCTAGAGTTTTGACACAAGTTCACATACTTCAGGTTAACCGAGACTCATTTTAAAGAGGCATCGTGAATTTCAGGGGGCCCCCAGACTGAATTTTTTCGCAATCAATTAAGAATTTCTTTTGTTTTTGAAGCAATATTAAGCAAAACAGAAGGGGGAAGCCGTCTTAATTTTTACTGCAGAGTACAATAAGTGTCCTGAGAGTGAATGAAACCATTTTAAGTGTAACAAAATAATACAAGGTTATCACCAACTGTCTGCAGTTTCAACTGACCCTCAGCCTCAACAGCTTTTATGGGGGAAGAGTTCCAGATTTCCACTCCCCTTTGTGTGAAGAAGTATTTCCTGACATCACCCCTGAAACGCCTAGCTCTAATTTTAAGGTTATGCCCCCTTGCTCTGGACTCCCCCAGCAGAGGAAATAGTTTCTCTCTATCTACCCAATCAAATCCTTTAATCATCTTAAACATCTCAATTAGATCACCCCTTAATCCTATATTCAAGGGAATACAAAGCCTAGTCTATGCAATCTGTCCTCATAATTTAACCCTTTTAACCCCGGTATCATTCTGGTGAATCTGCGCTGCACCCACTCCAAGGCCAATATATTCTCCTGAGGTGCGGTGCCCAGAACTGAATGCAGTCTCCAGATGGGGTCTAACCAGAGCGCTGTACACTGTAACATAACTTCCACCCCTTTATATTCCAGCCCTCTTGAGATAAAGGCCAACATTCCATTTAGCCTTTTAAATTATTTTTTTGGAAAGCTCTTTGGGATGTCCTAAGATCATGACGGCGCTATATAAATGCAAGTTCTTTCTTTCTTTGATGGAGGAAGGCTCTCCAGTGTGTGGTAGTGACAGACATCATTGATTACTACATTCAGTTACTAATCACATTGGTTTGCCTCTTTACTGTCTTAAGGACTATTAGCAGTTGGGAAATGCCAACTCAGTAACAAAGAGATACAAAGTCCTTGAATGAAAGAGTATTTCACACTAAGAAGGAAAACAAGGTTGAGTGCTCCCAATGTAGTCTGGGATTAAGACATGCCCTGACTTGTCTGGTGAGAGGGAATCAGGGGAGGAGCCAAACTAGGCGTAGCAGAGTCAAGGTGGGCAAACGAGCTAATCAGTGGCTGGACCATGTCATGGTCACATGGGGACCGAATGGGGCTGGGGGTACAACGGAGATCCCCTGTGGGGAGGGAGCCAGAGCAGCAGAGAACTGTACACCCCGAAGATTAGATCGCTTCGTGTACGTGGTCATCTGCTCTCCAAAGGATCGGGGGAATATCTGTCCTTTGCACTCACTGCCTTGTTACTGTTTGTAGCTGATTGTATTTAATCATTAAAAATACCAATTGCCACTGTATTGGTTGTCTCATCGAATTGTATTACACCAAGACTCAGGGCATGAAATGTTGGGGAGAACCCATTTTAGACTAACGTCGCCAAGCATCAACTTAAATAAAAAAAATTACAAACAGAAGCAGATTTCAGGACACTCAGTTGGTTGGTGCATTCTGCAGCAGGTTAATGTGCTGGCTCTCTTCAAGATCAGCATGCTGGAGATGCTGTCAGTCAGTCAGTTGGGTCTGCCAGCTAGCAAGACGTATTTTCAATTATTTTTCAGAAAGAGAACACAAAGCTACCTCCAGATGAGCTACTGCTTAAATTTATCTCTTGGGGGGGCGAAAAAAATGTCTCAACAGACCGCGTGTTGTTTATCTTGACAAGAAAAGAAGATAAATCATTGCTGGGAAAGTACTGAAAGAAGGATGTGTGCCTGCTGATACGGAGTTGGGAAATTTAATACAGTGTTTGAGACTGAGTGATTGTACAATGAAACTCGCTGAAATGATGAAAGATTGAAGTGAGTCTCTGTCAAAGAGTAACAAGCAGTTTCTGTAGTAAGTATTCAGTGACCATCTCAGCGTGCTTTCCATTTAGAGCTGTAAAAACATCCATTTTAAGTCTGCTTCAGAACTAACACGAGCTTTTGAAGAGTAAAAATGAAATCAGAAATTTAAAGTAACCTTTTCTAGTCTCAATCACAGCTAAAATTAGCTGTGATTGAGACTAGAAAAGGTTACTTTAACCTCACTAAATCCTCACTAAAAGTCCTCCTACATCTTTTCTCACTAGGTCATGTCCACTGGGAGCCCCTGAAAACCTCAATCTAGGGTTGTCACAATTAACAATACAACGTATGAAAGTTCTAATGCAAGCATTAGTAAAGGCTCACTGTACCAGGGAAGGTTGTAGTTGCTTCCCAATTTCAGTACCGGATAGATTCACAGGTAATGGCACAATGGCAGTGGCCCATTTATAAAAAGAAAGACTTGCATTTATATAGCACCTTTCACAACCTCAGGATGTCCCAAGCGCTTTTCAGCCAATGAAGTACGTTTTGAAGTGTAGTCACTGTTGTAATGTAGGAAACACGGCAGCTGAAAAGACGTCGCCATTGAAAATGCATTTATATTCACTGAAATAACATACTTGGAATTTAACTCTTCCCAGGCTTCAAAAGACTCAAATATTATTTTAAAATGCTGATTATTGTAAATGTAGAAACCCAAAGGTGGGCTTATTGCATTAAGGGCTGCTGTATTAATCTGCTGTGCCAAGTGGACAAGGATAGACATTCGCAATTCCTTATGTAACCAGTTCCTGATGTCAGGAGAGTCTGAAAGAGGTAAGTAGAAAAGGAGGCAGGGGAAATTGGACAGTGAGGAAACCCACAGTCACTCTCGTGTGCTCCCGGATAGCTAGATCAAGGGTGCTATTGGAAATTGGTTGCATGGCTACCATATTTGAAACAGGTAATGGTGCATGAAACACATGTGCTTGGGGTAGCAAGAGAGACTAAAAACAAAAAAAAAATAGTTTGACAGCCAGAACACTGGAGAGAAAACCCTTCCAAAAGTACAGATATTAGACATGGACAAGAATCGCCAGTTTTAAACTGAAAGCAAAAATGCATATCTCTTCATCACCAGATGACCCGGGATCCCCCAACCCACCCCTGAAACTTTCTATTCCAGGGCAATGGAATTTACTTCAACCCATAAGCTGCATCTCACCATTCCTGCCTTCCCTCTCTCCCACCTTAACTGTGTCTCTGCGGCTTTGTCCCACAAGGTTCATTAACAGGAGCAAGGATGTGTTGACCTCAGCATGGTCCATGTAGCAGCAATGCAGCACTGAAGGGAGAGCAGGTGGTAGATGACTGTTATGCAGAGATTAATTACACACATGAGAAACAGCCATCTGCAGGGCGAGTGTGTACCTGAGCTGTGCTTGCAGAGTTTGTAGGAATTCAGATCACAGAGAGACAAACTCAAGGTTTGCCATCAGAGGCGATACCAGCAGAAGCCCAATCCAGGTTTCTTTTTGTCCGCTCCCCCAGTTAATAGTGAGTCAGTCAGGAATACCCAACGTGGTCTGCTGCAAGTCACTGGTCTTCCAACCTGATCCACGAGGAGTGCTGAAGGAGCTCTGGCTTTGGTTTCGCACGGAACGTTCTGGGGATCCTGAAGGGAAAGGAGAGGGGGGATCCAACGGGGCAGTTCCCCGACTAGACAGTTGAAACCATTTGGTAGAATGCCCAACAGGCATCAGGATGTAGCTTGGATGGTGATGAGAAGGGCCCTTCCAGTGCAGTCTTTCCTGCACGCATGGCATCTCAGCGCCAGTGCGAGTTGCACTCGAGGCTGCAGTGGGGACAAGACCGTTGTCCATTTCCTGATGGACTGCCTCTTCGCACAGAAGGTGTGGAGAGAGATGCGTTGGTATCTGTCCCGGTTCATCCCCAACAGCTCGGTAACACAGGACTCTGTGCGCTACAGGCTGTTCCCTGGGACGCACACGGAGACAGATATCAATTGCTGCTGGAAGACTATCAACTCGGCGAAGGAGGCCCTTTGGTCCGCCCGAAACCTGCTGGTCTTCCAGCTGAAGGAGCTGTCCACGACAGAATGTGGCCAACTGGCACACTCCAAGGTCCAGGAGCACGTGCTGCGGGATGCAATGAA
Organism: Heptranchias perlo; assembly: GCF_035084215.1. NCBI lineage: Eukaryota > Metazoa > Chordata > Chondrichthyes > Hexanchiformes > Hexanchidae > Heptranchias > Heptranchias perlo. The sequence goes on from NC_090346.1 coordinate 13,539,860, forward strand.
GCACAGGCTCTATGGGGAAAGGCTACTGTGTAAGGCCATCCCGCCTTATATTGATCACCATGTATTATCAGAAATGTACTGTGTTTGAATTGTAATATTGGGATCGTATTATGTACAATCTGTATTGTATTGTTTTGAACTGTATTGCTTTGGAATTGTGATATTTATATTGAACTGTGTGTATCCTTAAATTTTATGAAATGAAGTATATTTTGAAATTTTAAAAAAGCTCTGGCCCTGGCCCTATCTAGCCCAGTGGAAGGCTGTCAGCTTTAATTTGGTCTTGCGGCAAAAACAAATGCCTCTCTGTGACCACAGAGGTCTAGGCTCACTAACAGATGAAGAAGAAGAATGACAGGCCCTCGAGGACGCTGTCTGCCAATATAATAACTTTTCAATTCTTCTTCTAGAATGTCATTTTACTTAAGTTGCACTATTGCAGACAAACACTTTCTCAGCTGATGGTTGTGGATTATTCCTAGACAAAATTGAGCAGAAAATTATGCACACCAATAAACTATTGATGATTACAATTTATATAAAAGAAAACAAACTTTCTTCCTGGCCATTTTGGGCCTTCCCCAGTCCCAGAGAGCAGACATGTCTTCAGGCCTCTGCCAAAGCTACAAAACATATTGGGCTCAATCTTAAAATCAAATTGCAGATGCTTTGGGGGCTGCAAAAATGGCGAAAATCCAGAGTGGGTTCGGAAGCTGGCTCCAAACCGCCGACTTCCGAGGTCCCCACAGACGCGCCTGTGTGCGCCTCCGCTTCACAAATCCCGAAGTCCTGCTGGCAATTAAAGCCGGCGGGATGACAGTTAAAGAACCAAATGTACCTCAGTGAGGTACTTAAGGTACTTTATTTCTGACACAGTAGACAGATGAAATGATTTTAACCTTATCTGGGTGACTTTCCCACGGCTTCTGATTCATGCCTGGTAAAACCAGGCAAAAATAAACGAAATAAATTAAATAAAGAACCATTGCACAAATTTAAAAAACAAAATAAACCTACCTTTCCACCCTGCTCTGATGTCCAATATCTCCCATTCCGATATCCCCCTCTCCCCCTGATGTCTCCCTCTTCGATGTCCCTCTCAGCCCCCGATGTCTCCCTCTCTGCCCCCCGATGTTCCTCTCTGATCTCCCCCTCTCCCCCCCACCCGATCTTCAGCGTTCTCCACTCTCTGTTCCAGCGCCGGATGACATGTTGTTGTCTCTCTTTCTCTCCCCCCCACCCCACCAGCGTTGCAGCTCCTGTTGGCAGCCAGCCTATCAATCAGGCTGGCTGCCAGGCGCGAAACCAGGAAACAACTTTAATCACCATCAATTACATCGCGTTCGCGTTGGAAAAGGTAAGTTTTTTTTAATTTGGGTTTGCTAGGCACACCTTCACCCTCCCGCTGCCAACTCACCACCATTTCAAAATTGAGCCCATTGTTTTGTGAATTGGGTTAAGTTCTCTATATTGGATTTCTGAATGTTCACAAATAAGTATCATCATCAAATAAGCTCATATACAAACTCCGATGTCCCTCTCAGCCCCCGATGTCTCCCTCTCCGCCCCCTGATGTCCCTCTCTGATCTCCCTCTCTCCCCCCCACCCCCGATCTTCAGCGTTCTCCACTCTCTGTTCCAGCACCGGATGACATGTCGCTGTCTCTCTTTCTCTCCCCCCCCCACCCCACCAGCATTGCAGCTCCTGATTTTGATTTTCTTTTTTCAGTTCTGGCTGAGACTGGGACTGAATTACCTGTGAGAAATTTCAGGTAAATTCAAATCTAAATACGTTTTTGTTTTCCTACATTACCCAGAAGGAGAAACCCAATATTCCAAGTTGAAGAAGACAAGGCTATACAATTTCATTCAGTGTTTTCCAAATAGAAGATGCTATATAAGGTGAATCCTGTGCGTTGTGTGACCTGTTGTATGGTTGGTGACTAGATTCCCAAACCAGACGGTTACAAGTTTGAACCCAGCACTGAGCAACAGTAAACACTTGGTCCGTGGTATAAGTTTGTGTTGGTGGGTTAGCATTTGGACAGGTTGGAGAGTAGCTAAAATATAGTGAAAGACAAACTAAAAATTGAAAAGGGAGGATCCAGAGTAAAGACGCAATCCAGACTTTAATGCAACCTTTAGGGGTGTTACCATAGTGGTTAGCCTACTGGAATATGTTACTATTCTCGATTTAAATATTACAGGAGGCACTTCAGAAACACAGAATACCCACCAGAGCAGCAACCTTGTATTGCAGCTCAATTACAAGGATGATAACAGAACTGAGAGGTTGTACCTATCAGGAAAGATTGAACAGGCTGGGGCTCTTTTCTCTAGAAAAGAGTCTGAAGGGTGAACTGATAAAGGTCTATAAAATTATGTAGGGGTTTGATAGGGTAGACGTAGAGAAGATGAGGGGAATCCAAAACTAGCGGCCATAAATACAAAATCAAAAGCAAAATACTGCAGATGCTGGAAATCTGAAATAAAAATAGAAAATGCTGGAAACACTCAGCAAGTCAGCCAGCATCTGTGGAGAAAGAAACTGAGTTACCATTTCAGGTCGATGACCCTTCATCAGAATTGGAACTTGATCAGGTTTCTTCTAAAACTCACTTTCACAGCCACATCCTTTTCCTCAGCAACGATCTCAGCATTGCTCTCGCCGCTTCCCGAGATCCACGCTCAATACCATGCACTGCCACACGCACACTCTCGACCTCTCTCTCCAGCAGCACCGACTCACTCTATTTTAGAGTTATCCTGTTCCGCAGTTCCATTTCATCCTTCACCTCATCCAGTGCTTTAACAAAAAACTTTTCTTCTTCCTTTCAGGTGTCAGGGACCGCAAGCTTCAACAACTCTTAGATAACAACAGCCCTCCTGATCATTCTTCCCCTTCACTTTCCTCTGACCCCATCCCTCCCTCCCATCTCACCCTTTGTCGTGTTTTCACTATCCCCTCTGACCTTCCCCTCTCTGACCCTGAACAATCAGTTCTCAGCAAAGGACTTAGCTTCATCCCCTTATGTCCCCTCCTCAATGAATTTTGAGCTCGACACGATGCTGAGCTCTTCTTCTGTTACCTCCGCCCCAACTTCCTTTGCCAGGAGTCTTCCTCCCTGCACAGCGGACCCTTTCTCCTGCCTTCAGAATTCTCATTCCACCTGGACCCCTCCCTCTGGCCTCTTACCCTCTCTCGATCTTTTCATTGCGAACTGCCGGTGTGACATCAGCCGTCTCAATTTCTCTACTCCCCTCACTCACTCTAATCTACCTCCCTCTGAACTCGCAGCACTCCGTTCTCTCAGGCCAAACCCTGACATTGTCATTAAACCTGCTGACAAGAGCAGCGCTGTTGTTGTGTGACGAACAGACCTCTACCTTGTGGAGGCTGAACGGCAACTCTCCGACACCTCCTCCTACCTCTTCCTAGACTGTGACCCCACCGTCGAACATCATAGTTTCCCAGACTGCCACTGACCTCATCTCCTCTGGAGATCTCCACCCCCCCCCACCACGGCCTCTAACCTCATAGTCCCCCAACCCCACACAGCCAGCTCCTACCTCCTTCCCAAGATCCACAAACACAATTGCTCTGGGAGACCCATCATTTCAGCCTGTTCTTGCCCCATGGAACTTATTTCTTATTATCTCGACTCTTTTTTCCCCTTGTCCAGCCTCTTCCGACCTACATCTGCGATTCTTCCGACGCCCTCCGCCACTTTAACAGTTTCCAGTTCCCTGGCCCTAACCGTTTCCTTTTCACCATGGATGTCCAGTCCTTCTACACCTCCATCCCCCACCAGGATGGCCTGCGGGCCCTCCGCTTTTTCCTTAAATGGAGGTCCAACCAGTCCCCATCCACCACCACCACCACCACCACCCTCCTCCGCCTGGCTGAGCTTGTTCTTATGTTGAACAACTTCTCCTTTGACTCCACTCACTTCCTCCAAATAAAAGGTGTCACTATGGGAACCCGTATGGGTCCCAGCTATGCCTGCCTTTTTGTGGGATACGTGGAACATTCCTTGTTCCAATCCTACTCAGGTCCCCTCCCTCACCTCTTTTTCAGATACACTGATAACTGCATTGGTGCTGCTTCCTGTTCTTGCACCGTACTGGAAAATTTCATCAACTTTGCTTCCAATTTCCACCCTTCTCTCGCCTTCATATAGATCATCACTGACTCTTCCCTTCCCTTCCTCTACTTCTCTATCTCCATTTCTGGGGATTGGCTGTCAACCAATATCTACTATAAGCCCATCGACTCCCACAGCTACCTTGATTACATGTCCTCCCGCCCCGTTTCCTGTAAGGATTCTATTCCCTTTTCCCAGTTTCTCCGTCTCATCCGTTCTGACGATGCCACCTTCCACACCAGTGCTTCCGATATGTCTTCCTTTTTCCTCAATCGAGGATTCCCCTCCACTGTAGTTGACAGGGCCCTCGACCGTGTCTGTCCTATTTTCCGCACTTCTGCCCTCACCTCTTCCTCTCCCTCCCAGAACCCTGATAGGGTCCCCCTTGTCCTCACCTTCCACCCCACCAGCCTCCACATTCAACGTATCATCGTCCGCCATTTTCGCCACCTCCAGCGCGATCCAGCACCAAACACATCTTCCCCTCCCTTCCTTTCCGAATGGACCACTCGTTCCGTGACACCCTGGTCCACTCTTCCATCACCCCCAACACTCACTCTCCTTCCCACTGCACCTTCCCGTGGGAGCATAGGAGATATAACACCTGCTCTTTCACCTCTTCCCTTCCCACTGTCCAGGGCCCCAAAGACTCCTTCAGGTGAAACAGCGATTTACTTTTACTTCTTTCGATTCAGTATGCTGTATCCACTACTTACGATGCAGTTTCCTCTACATTGCGGAGACCAAACGCAGTTGGGTGATCGCTTTGCTGAACACCTTCGCTCAGTCCGCAAGCATGATCCTGACCTGCCGGTCGCTTGCCATTTTAATTCGCCGTCCCACTCCCACTCTGACCTCGGCCTTTTACACTGTTCCAATGAAGCTCAACGGAAACTCGAGAAACAGCACCTCAATCTTTTGATTAGGCACTTTACAACCTTTTCAACATTGATTTCAATAACTTCAGATCATAACCACTGCTCCTATTTTTTCGGACAGCAGGTGCTGGTAATGATTCTGATGTTGCCATTTACAGCTCCTCTAGACCCATCTTTTGTTTCTTTACTTGTCCCATTACCACCCTCCTTGCCTTTTGTCATTGAATCATTCCTGCCCTCCACCCTATCAGAGGCATTCCCTTTTGTTCTTTCCTCCTCTCCCCCACCTCCCACTTTCCCTGGCTCTGTACTTGCTTAAAAACGAATTAGTCTTCAACTTCTTCCAGTTCTGACGAAGGGTCATCGACTTAAAACGTTAACTCTGATTCTTTCTCTACTGATGCTGCCTGACTTGCTGAGTGTTTCCAGCATTTTCTGTTTTTATCTTAGGCCATAAATATAAGATAGTCACTAATAAATCCAATAGGGAATTCAGGAGAAACTTCTTTACCCAGAGAGTGGTTAGAACGTGGAATTCGCTACAAGAAGTAGTTGAGGCGAATAGCATAGATGCATTTAAGAGGTTGCTAGGTAAACACGAGGGAAAAAGGAATAGATGGTTATACAGATAGGGTTAGATGAAGAGGGGTGGGAGAAGGCTCATGTGAAGCATATACACTGACAAGAGCCGAATGGCCTGCTTCTATGCTGTGTATTATATGTAATTACAATATCTCCTGGTGGCAGCACATTGGTTTATCACTGCAATTCACCACGTGCTGAGTTCCAGATCTCATCCATACAGTTGTGGGGAGGCACAGGGTAGGGAGCAGGCACTCCTTCCACATGAAGCAAAGGAAAATCGGAGGAATGGCTACCCAGGGCTCCTCTCCCACACCTCCAAGAAGCAGTCCACACACCAACATTGGTGGAGACCTAGCTACAGGTCTCAAGTCTGTTCTCTTGATCAGGGATTGCAGGAAAATTTCGAGCAAGGTAAGTTACTAGAAACATATGGATGGAGTCCTGATTATAAGATTGCCCACTATTAGGAACATAGAAACAGGAGTAGGCCATTCAGCCCCTCGAGCCTGTTCTGCAAATCAATTAGATCATGGCTGATCCATATCTTAACTCCATTTACCTGCCTTGGTTCCGTAACCCTAAGACAGCACCTCTGACACTGCAGCACTCCCTCAGTACTGCACTGGGGTGTCAACCTAGATATTGTGCTCAAGTCTCTGGAGTGGAAGCCACAATCTTGACTCAGTGGCGAGATTGCTACCAACTGAGCCACAGTTAACACTGACAAAGGGTATAAGGAGTGAGCAGGAGAATGGGATTGGACTAGGTGACAAACTTGATGCGTCAATGGGCCTGCTCCTGTGCTGCAGCATTCTCTGATTCTACAACAAACCTGTTGCCTCTGAAATATCAGTGCTGGCGCAATATACACAAACCAGACACGAACACAAGGCAAATCAACCCACCCCTTGCCAACTTACTACAATTCCAAAATAGGAAAAGTTTGCAATATTTTCTCTGCTCTTTTTAATCTCATTTTAACCTTTTTTCTGCAAATATATCAAAGCAATTACACAGATATAATGGAAGATGATGCCTTCATCAAATCAAATGCCATATAAATCTGATTTTTAATTTAAATATTTGTATAATAAAGGTCACCTCAATTAGATGCCATTTTAGAAATTAAATGCATCTTTCTTCTTCCAAATTGCTGCTATTTATTCTGAACGACTATAATTAAAGTCATATCAAGTACAGATTTTATGAATCAGTACAGCACTTAAATACCTTCCGTGGTTTTGCAATGCAGATCTTGTGCGGTTCATTACATACATTCCGGTATTAATGGGTCTTCAGCATTGGCATCACGTGCCATGTTCTCTTTCCTCTCTGTCAGACCCTGATTACTATGGTCATCGACTGCTACTTTAGGCTTTGTTTACATTAAGTGTTTATAACGCTGTCTGAATACGAAATAAGAACCCATCACCAAAGGGTCAAATACATTAACTGGGTGCCAGCTTCTGTACGTTTAGAAACCTTCACCCAAGTCTCATAGCAGCCCTCAGACTCAATGTTTTCCTCATGGAAGATTTAATATTGGTTAGTGCTACTCCACACAGGGACTTGAAATGTTTATCTGAATTACAGCCATTATTACAATGAATGAAGACCTGAAATCATAATGGCAGGGTTGGAGTTAGGAAGCTAGAAAAGGCTATTGTGCAAACCATGGCATGCCTAAGGTAATTAGTAAAGCTGGGCTAGTGAATCTGCGCATCTTGTACCTATCAAGATCCTTGAAGGGAACTGGGTACTTCTTGGGCCAATGCATAATGGTTATCTCCTACTCTTTACAATCACTGTCATGTAAATCTTTATCGTTCACTGGGACAGACAGGTGGGAACGTGGTAAAACGTCTCTTCTGAAAGATGGTTTCTCCTGACAGTGCACTGGGGGTTGGACTAGCGTGAGATATGAGTTCAAGTAACCCAAGTAGAGCTCCAATCAATAGCCTATTAGGCTAGTGACAAATCCAGTGACAACTGACAATTCCAAAATCCATCCTAGTCCTTAAGATGAATGTGTTCAAAAACTGTTTAAAAGCTGGAGTACTGTGTGCAGTTCTGGTCGCCACACTACAGGAAGGATGTGATCGCTTTGGAGAGGGTGCAGAGGAGATTCACCAGGATGTTACCAGGGCTGGAGCGCTTCAGCTATGAAGAGAGACTGGGAAGATTGGGTTTGTTTTCCTTGGAGCAGAGGAGGCTGAGGGGGGACATGATTGAGGTGTACAAAATTATGAGGGGCATAGATAGGATGGATACTAAGGAGCTTTTTCCCTTCGTTGAGGGTTCTATAACAAGGGGACATCGATTCAAGGTAAAAGGCGGGAGGTTTAGAGGGGATTTGAGAAAGAACTTTTTCACCCAGAGGGTGGTTGGAGTCTGGAACTCACTGCCTGAAAGGGTTGTGGAGGCAGGAACCCTCACAACATTCAAGAAGCATTTGGATGAGCACTTGAAATGCCATAGCATACAAGGCTACGGACCAAATGCTGGAATATGGGATTAGAGTAGACAGGGCTGATGGCCGGCGCGGACACGATGGGCCGAAGGGCCTCTATCCGTGCTGTATGACTCTATGACTCTAAAAATGAACAACATTTATTTCTTCAAAAACGCACCTTGTTCTAAGTCTAATGTAATTCAAAATAATGATAAAATTATGATATCCCTATTTGACAAACCCATACTAATCATACTTTATTTCTTTTCTTACCTCTATACTAGTTTGGACTGATAAGATGGAGATAATGACAACAACAGCAATAACTTGCATGTAAATAGGGCTTTTTAAATAAAAGAACATCTCAGCTAAGAGGCAGACACCAAGTAGGAGAAAAAGGAATTGGTGAAGGGGTAAAGGCTGAAGCAAAAATATTTTTTTGGAGGCTTATATGGGTAGCAAGACTAAAGAGAGAATTCCAGAGGGCAGATGTATAGTCACTATCTAACAGCACTGTGGGACTACTTTCACCACACGGACTACAGCGGTTCAAGAAGGCGGCTCACCATCACCTTTCAAGGGCAACAAATGCCGGCTTTGCCAGCGAGGCCCATATCCTGAGAATGAAAAAAAAACCTGATCGATCAGCTGTCGACAGCAGAGCAGAGACCAAAGAGTAAACCAGAGTCCGAGGAGTGGAGGGTGCTGGCGCTGATGTAAAACGGAAGAGCATTTGTTAAGAAAAGACAGGGAAATTGGAAAAGGAGGAGGGAAGAATGGACATCAGTAAGGTTAACCAAGCAATGGAAACACTATGGGTAGAACTAAGGAATAGTAAAAGATGCAAGACTCTAATGGAAGTTGTCTACAGACCCCCTGGAAGAAGTAATGTAGTGAAGGTGAAAGGGAGCATGCAACGCAATATGTGTGTGGTCAACGGCACTCTGCACCCTGTGTTTCAGCTACATGCTTCTCTGATCTCCGTATTTATATATCAGGGCATATAGGTAAAGAGTGAAGAGTTACCCAAATTAGAGTTATGGACACAAATTCATGTAGCATAAGAAATAAAACAAATCATTAAATAAATTTAAAACAGAAATCGACAGTTTCCTAGAAGTAAAGGGAATTAGGAGTTACGGGGAGCGGTCAGGAAATTGGACATGAATTTAGATTTGAGATTAGGATCAGATCAGCCATGATCTTATTGAATGGCGGAGCAGGCTCGAGGGGCCGATTGGCCTACTCCTGCTCCTATTTCTTATGTTCTTATGTTCTTAAATGAGTTAGAAGCACAGATGCAGCTTAAAGAATATGGTGTTAAAGCCATTACAGAGACCTGGCTACAAGCAGGGCGTGATTGGGAGCTAAATATTCCAGGGAAGAGTGGAGCTGTGGATGGATAAGGGCGATGGTCTTAAGGTTCATTCACTGGAAGCAGTGGAGCTTGGCAAGGACATGGGAGGTGGAGGGAGGTAAAGGGTATACAGCATTTTGCGCAGGAGAGGTGACTGGCTGCAGAGTTCTAGCTGAAGATCGCGAGAGTCAAAGGTGGGAGGAAAGCATTTGAGAAGCCAAACTTGAAGAGACAATCGTCCAGATTAGGGTTTCTGCACCGAGGATGGGGATAAAGCAATCAACATTCTAAAGGTGAAACGATGCAGGGCAGCAGCCCAAATATGGAACAAATACCTTCAATCTTGGAAGGAAGAAGCCCAATACTTCCTCAGTTGGTATCAGAGATGAGATGATAAAGCTGTAAAATTCCTACATGCAAAACCCATGCTAATCATATTATATTTCTGTTTCCAAGTTAGTATGTGCTGACAAGATGGAAATAATACCTCAGAGGACAACCATTCTTTTACTGATAACCCAGCTGAGATCAGAACAGTCAGCTTTTTCCAGATGTTGGATGTCTGTAGCACGTCTAGTCAATAACCACCTCAGCTGTACCTAGTGACAGCATATGGACAGTGGATAAAGGAAGAACTAGAAACCAGATAAAAAGCAGTTGATTCTGATCCCATCAAAGTGCTTTTTTAGGTTGTTAGATTTTTGTTAGCAATACCCTTTCAGCATATTGGCAATTTCTTAGAAATGTCACTGAGGGGGGCAACCCTTCAATATAACCATCATTATAGCAGACACCAAAGAGACAAAACAGTAGGTCAGGAAGGATTAAAAAAAATAAACCACTGATACTGAAAATCTGAAACAAAAGGAGAAAGTGCTGGGATTGATGAAGGGTTACATGTGAAACACTAACCCTTTCTCTACTAGAGCTGATCGACCTGTTCATTTATCTTAGGTAAGGAAGACTTGATATCTTTATATATAAACCAAAACAAAATGGAAGGGAAGGAAACACGCCAGGTGAAGGTTCAACATGGTAGCCTGTATCACAGTGCAACAATCTCATCTTCCTGGTGGACATCAGTGTAATAGCACTGATAAATCCCGCACACCAACAGCAGCTGCAGGGCCGACTTTTAATGGGCACTGACTGAGTGTGGCAGTGAATTTGCTGCAGCTCAGGATTAGTGTCTCACTTTTTTTTTCCCTAAAAGAAAAAGCTTCAGGGATTTTCTCAGTTAACTTCTATTCCTGATCCTTCAGGAAGATTACTCCTCATGGTACAAGGTCAATGCGAGGCTCGCGATGTTGGCAGTAACCTCACACAAGCACTAGTTTATCTCATTCACTTTGGAACAAAAGCAGAGCATAGCTACGTTGCCCCTGGGAAGAGTGTTATATGAATCAATGTTTTCTCGTTGCCTTCTCCCCCCCCTCACCGCCACATATGTATGCACAATGTGTTCAGGGGTTTGTGTCCCTGTCTATACACTTGCACAAAGCCTGAGAATTTGATATATCCTCCAGTGTATAAGTGCTTACAGTCTGAATCACAATCTGCGAATCAATGTTTGCTTCCGAAAGGTGAATGTTGTTCTCCAGTGTGCTGCACACTTTGTTTTAAAATAATATCTCTCAAATCATTAACGCTGAGCGTCACACAACCTACAGATAACATTGAACAGAAAGAACGAACGAACTTGCACTTAGATCGCACCTTTCACAACCTCAGGATGTCCCAAAGTGCTTTACAGCCAATGAAGTATTTTTGAAGTGTTGTAATGTAGGTAACGATGCAGCCAATTTGCGCACAGCAGGGTCCCACACACAGTAATGAGATAATGTCCACATATTCTGTTTTTTTTTTACAGTGATGTTGGTTGAGGGATAAATAGTGGCCAGGACACTGGGGAGAACTCCCCTGCTCTTCTTTGAAATAGTGCCATGGGATCTTTTCCGTCCACCTTAGAGGACAGATGCGGCCTCGATTTAGTGTCTCATGTGAAAGACAGCACCTCTGACAGTGCAGCTCTCCCACAACACTGCAATGGAGTGTCAGCCTAAGCTATATGCTCAAGTCTTTGGAGTGAGGCTTGAACCTACAACCTTCCGACTCAGAGGCGAAAGTGCTACCAACTGAGCTACAGCGGATACACAAAACTCACTGGAAGTTATTAATGCTCTGGATGTTGTCTCTTGTACAGTTCTCGCCAAGTCAGACTATTTCAGTCTAACACCACACATCATCTGTGAACCACAAACTTCTGCAACAAATTATCAAGATCAGCATTTAACCTTATTCTTGCATCAGAAAAACACACAAAAAAAATCTATATTTTCACACAGTTTTTAATTAGTATAAAGGTATATTTGAAGCCTAAAAGTTAAAAGCTGAATGTTCAGGGTTGAGAATTATCTAAACAGACGAAAACCAGTGGTAGTTGAAACTCGACTCTAGACCCTTTGTACAAATAAATTCTGTTGGATGGTGATATTGAAAAAGCAAGTTAAAATTCTTGTACTCAATATTAAATAGAATTACAGAAAGGTACAGATACTTGGAATGTATCTTCAGACTGAACTGATAGGCTGTAATTTCAGTTGGTAAAACTTTCCAACACTCAAAACATTCAGCATACTTTAAAAAAAAAACTAAACAAGCTTTCAAATTAATTTTTCCTTCTCTATTATTTTCCTCCTGAGGTGCCAGATAATGTGATTAGCTCAATTCTGAGGGTGCAAATAGTTTTTAAAAAACGATCTTCTTGGTGAAGACGTAAGATTAAAGGTTCATATTGTGCTGATGGGCCTCAGTAATTGCTAAAAATCCAGTACTTGCTCATAACACATCTGAAATGCGGTCTTTCCAAAAGGGCAGGGAGGTGCCTCCCCAGCCTCTTTGCAGGACCCTGGTGTCTGACAAACTGTCTCGAGAGACAATTTACCAGATTAATAAGCAATGCTGTGATTGGTGATGCTTTATAATCAGTCGCTATCTGTAAAAAAATAAACACACAGACTAGCCCTATACATGGGGAAAATGCATGTAACAATGAAACTATTTCCACTGGCAGGTGGGTCGGTAACCAGAGGACACAGATTTAAAATAATTGGCAAAAATGCCAAGGGGGAGAATTTTTTTTACACAGCGATCTGTGATGATCTGGAATGCTCTGCTTGAAAGGGTGGAGGAAGCAGATTCAACAGTAACTTTCAAAAGGGAATTGGATAAATACTCAAAAAGGAATAATTTGGCTATGGCCAAAAAACAGGGGAGTGAGACTAATTAGATAGCTCTTTCAGAGAGCTGGCACAGGCATGATGGGCCGAAAGGCCTCCTTCTGTGCTGTATGATGCTACACGGCACGCTGCAAACTATCTTTGACATTATGCAGAAGATTTTGATACTCTGCCTCAGTAGCACTATAAAAGAGAAATATAACATCGTTTAGAATATCTCCTACCTCAGTTACGTAGCACGGAATCATACACATCAGAAGGTCACAAGCTCAATTCCCAGCCTGATCTCAGCCAGGGTGGCACCTGGGGCAATACAATTGGTCTTGACAAAATTCAGCCAAGGTTCACTTCCTGATTGTTATCCAGTTACCGCTGCCAGCAAGTGCAGTGCGTTCGGAGGTCGGGTGGGAGCAGGGTGACATTCACCCATTTTGCTTTCTGCGGTCAAATGGCCTGTACAGACTCACGCTCAAAGCTTGCAAATTAAGAATGACCACTTGGGCAAGGTACCAGAGGGCTGCCGGTACCCATGGAGCCCAACCTCAACGAAAGTCAGTACCTTCAGGAGAGAAGAGGAGAAAATTGTCGGGAAAAATACGGTCTCCTGTATGAGAGGAGATATTCTAGCATTTTTCTAGTGGCCTGTTGGATACCCAGCCAGAAAACACATGGTTGGGTGATATATCCGATTGATCCATGTTTTGATGACAATGGTGTGGGCTCTGGGGCAGAGAGGAGAGAAGAAAGGCAGAATCCCAGCACTTTCAATACAACATATTACTTAAAAAATATGTTGGGTGGGAGGGCATTATAAGGAAACAAAGGAAGAGTCACCCAAGCTTAGTTATGCTTCTGGTTAAAAATGTCAATGTTGGCTGGAAGATATTCCTTTCTTGATTGAAAAGCACGCATTTTGAATGAAAAATTGTCATATTTCAAAATAAATGATGCACTTGAATAGCACATCTGAAGCAAAATCCTTGGCCAAGTATTCAGACAATCTGATGTGTTTGCACAAGAGGAGAAATTTGATAGAGTTTAGAAACCTTCTTTGTACACAGAGATCAATCAAAGGTCTTTATCTAAACATAATGACAAACCTCTGGTCCCTTGTATTGATACTGACACCATTACTGGGACTGAGACAGCCTGGTTTGTGGTCTCTGGATTGAAATCAATGCAACAAACATGATGTGCACTAATGTACCACAGTTGCTTGTCATATTCATGTAATGCAACACTCTCTCTTACAACTTCCATTTTTTTTCAATGAAATATGTGTTCCTTGGGTGGCTCAGCTGCTTGATCCAGTAAGTATCTGAGCCATAGAGGCCAGGAATGTTCTAGCTTCAATCCTCAGTCTGTGCTGAGTCAGAGTGGCTGTAGAAGCGCGAATGGCCTCTGCACCCCTCGGTTAAAGAAGGAGAAATTGGTCCAAGTTGCCATTCCTGACTGCTGGAAACGCATTTGCATGGACAGCTCTGGGATCGGCTATGATGCTGACCCTCACATCTGATTGATCCATGTTTTAATGATGGTGGGGGCTTTGGGGTAGAGAGGAGAGAAGAAGGTAGAATCCCAGAATTTTACAAATGCAAAACATAAGAACATAGAAATAGGAGCGGGAGTAGGCCATCCGGCCCCTCGAGCCTGCTCCACCATTCAACAAGATCGTGGCTGATCTTCTACCTCAACAGCATTTTCCTTCACTATCCCCATATCCCTCGATGCCTTTAATATCTAGAAATCTATTGATCTCTGTTTTGAATGTACTCAATGACTGAACCTCCACAGTCCTCTGGGGTAGAGAATTCCAAAGATTCACCACCCTCTGAGTGAAGAAATTTCTCCTCATCTCAGTTGTAAATGGCCTGCCCCTTATTCTGAGACTGTGACTGCTGGTTCTAGACTCTCCAGTCAAGGGAAACATCTTCCCTGCATCTACCCTGTCGAGCCCTGTAAGAATTTTGTATGTTTCAATGAGATCACCTCTCATTCTTCTAAACTCGAGAGAATACCATAAGACTATGAGAGACAGGAGCAGGAGGAGGCCATTTGGCCCCTCGGGCCTGCTCTGCCATTTAATGAGATCATGGCTGATCTGATTTTTACCTTAACTCTACTTTTCCGTCCTTTCCCCATATCCTTTGACTCCCTTGTTGATCAAAAATTTGTCTAACTCAGCCTTGAATGTATTCAATGACTCAGCCTCCACAGCTTTTTGGGGTAAAGAATTCCAAAGATTCACGACCCTCTGGGAAAAGAAATACTTCCTCATTTCCGTCTTAAATGGGCGACCCCTTATTCTGAGACTATGTCCCCTAGTTTTAGATTTCCCCATGAGGGGTAACATCCTCTCAGCATCTACCCTATCGAGTCCCCTCAGAATCTTGTATGTTTCAATAAGATCTCCTCTCATTCTTCTAAACTCCAATGAGTATCGACCCAACCTGTTCAATCTTTCCTCATAAAACAACCCTTCCATACCCAGAATCAACCGAGTGAACCTTCTCTGAACTGCCTCCAATGCAAGTATGTCCCTCCGTAAATAAGGGCACCAGAACTGTATGCAGTACTCCAGGCATGGTCTCAACAGCACCCTGTACAGCTGTAGCACGACTTCCCTGCTTTTATACTCCATCCCCCTAGAAAACAGGCCAATATTGCATTTGCGTTCCGGATTACCTGCTGCACCTGTATGTTGACTTTTTGTGTTTCATGTACGAGGACACCCAGAACCCTCTATACCACAGTATTTTGTAGTATTTCTCCATTCAAATAATATTGTGCTTTTTTATTTTTCTTCCCAAAGTGGATGACTTCACATTTTCCCACATTATATTCCATCTGCCAAATCTTTGCCCATTCGCTTAACCTTTCAATATCCCTTTGCAGACACTTTGTGTATCAGCAGCAAATGTGGCCACAAGACACTCTGTTCCTTCATACAAGTCATTGATATATATTGTAAATAGTTGAGGCCCCAGCACTGATCCCAGCTGCACCCCACTAGTTACAGATTGCCATTTTGAAAATGACCCTTTTATCCCGACTCTTTGTTTTCTGTTAGTTAGCCAATCCTCTATCCATGCCAGTATATTACCCCCAACACCATGAGCTCTTATCTTATGCAGTAATCCTTTATGTGGCACCTTATTGAATGCCTTTTGGAAATCCAAATATACTGCATCTATTGGTTCCCTTTTATCCACCCTGCCCGTTACTTCCTCAAAGAACTCTAATAAATTTGTCAGACACGATTTCCCCTTCATAAAACCATGTTGACTCTCCTTGGTTGTATTATGAGTCTCCAAATGTCCTGCTACTACTTCCTTAATAATGGATTCTAGCATTTTCCCAATGACAGATGTTAGGCTAACTGGTCTATAGTTACCTGCTTTCTGTCTCACTCCCTTCTTGAATAGGGGCGTTACGTTTGCAGTTTTCCAAACTGCTGGGACCTTTCCAAAATCTAGTGAATTCTGGAAGATTACAACCAATGCATCCACTATCTCTGTAGCCACTGCGGATGCAAGCCATCATGTCCAGGGGACTTGTCAGCCTTTAGACCCATTAGTTTACCTAGTACTTTTTCTCCAGTGATAGTGATTGTTTTTAGATCCTCCCTCCCCTTTGCCCCTTGATTTTCTACTATTATTGGAATGTTATTAGTGTCTTCTACTGTGAAGACAGATACAAAATATCTGTTCAATTCTTCTCTCATTTCCTTGTTTTCCATTATTATTTCCCCAGTCTCATCCTCTAAAGGACCAATGTTTACTTTAGCTACCCTCTTCCTTTTTATATACTTGTAGCAGCTTTTACTGTCAGTTTTTATACTTCTTGCTAGTTTACTCTCATAATTTATTTTCTCCCTCTTTATTATTCTTTTAGTTGTCCTTTGCTAGTTTTTAAAGTTTTCCCAATCTTCGGGCGTACCAGTAATCTTTGCCATGTTGTATGCTTTCTCTTTTAACCTGATACTATCCTTGACTTCCTTGGTTAGCCATGTTGGTTCACCCTTTTTGTGGAGTCTTTCCTCCTCACAGGGATATATTTTTGTTGAGTCATAAAATATCTTTTTAAATGTTTGCCACTGCTTATCCACTATCATACTATCTAATCTGTTTACCCAGTCCACTTTAGCCAATTCCGCCCTCATTCCTTTATAACTGCCCTTATTTAAGTTTAATATAGTAGTTTCAGACCCAAGATCCTCGCTCTCAAACTGGATGTGAAATTCTATCATGTTATGATCACTGCTTCCCAAGGGATCCTTTACTTTGAGATCATTAATTAATCCTGTTTCGTTACCCATTACCAGATCCAAAATGGTATGTTCCCTGGTTGGTTCCCCGACGTATTGGCCTAAGAAACAGTCCTGAATACACTCTATGAACTCCTCCTCAGGGCTATTTTTGCCAATTTGATTTGTCCAATCTATGTGAAAGTTAAAATCGCCCATGATTATTGCATTGCCTTTTTTACAAGCCCCCCCTTATTTCCTGATTTATATTTTGCCCGACAGTGCAGCTACTGTTAGGGGGCCTATATACTACTCCCACCAGTGATTTCTTACCTCCACCCAAATTGATTCGACATCTTGATCGTCTGAGCCAAGATCATTTCTCACTGTTATACCAATTTCATCCTTTATTCACAGAGCTACCCCACCACCTTTACCTTTTTTCCTATTCTTCTGAAATGTTAAATAACCCTGAACATTTAGCTCCCAACCTTGGTCACCTTGCAACGACGACTCGAAAATGGCCACGAGGGTACGGCAGCATAGTGGTTCTGTTACTGGACTAGTAATCCAGCAGTCCGGACTAATAATCCAGAGTCATGAGTTCAAATCCCACCACAGTAGCTGGGGAATTTAAATTCAATTAATTAAATAAAATCTGGAATTAAAATACTAGTATCAGTAATGGTGGCCATGTCTCGTGCCCTTTAGGGAAGCAAACCTGCCATCCTTACCCAGTCTGGCCTATATGTGACTCCAGACCCACAGCAATGTGGTTGATTCTTAATTGCCCTCTGAAATGGCCTAGCAAGCAAGCCACTCAGTTGTACAATCTTGCTAAAAGAAGTCATAATAAGAATAAAACCGGATGGACCACTGGGCACCGGACACGACACAGGCAAACCAAGGCCAGTCGACCCTGAAAAGTCCTCCTCACTAACATCGGGGGACTTGTGCCAAAATTGGGAGAGCTGTCCCACAGACTAGTCAAGCAACGGCCTGACATAGCCATACTTACAGAATCATAACTTTCAGCTAACGTCCCAGACACTTCCATCACCATTCCTGGGTATGTCCTGTCCCACTGGCAGGACAGACCCACCACAGTTGGCGGTACTGTGATATACAGTCAGGAGGGAGTGGCCTGGGAGCCAACATTGATTCTGAATCTCATGGCATCAGGTCAAACAGGGGCAAGGAAACCTCCTGCTGATTACCACCTACCGCCCTCCCTCAGCTGATGAATCAGTCTTCCTCCATGTTGAGCACCATTTGGAGGAAGCACTGAGGGTAGCAAGGGCACAGAATGTACTCTGGGTGGGGGACTTCAATGTCCATCACCCAGAGTGGCTCGGTAGCACCACTACTGGCCGAGTCCTGAAGGACACAGCTGCCAGACTGGGCCTGCGACAGGTGGTGAGCGAACTAACACGAGCGAAAAACCTACTTGACGTCGTCCTCACCAATCTACCTGTCGCAAATGCATCTGTCCATGACAGCATTGGTAGGAGTGACCACTGCACAGTCCTCGTGGTGACGTCTTTGCACTGAGGACACCATCCAACGTGTTGTGTGGCACTATCACCGTGCTAAATGGGATAGATTCAGAACAGATCTAGCAGCTCAAAACTGGGCATCCATGAGGGGCTGTGGGCCATCAGCAGCTGCAGAATTGTATTCCAGCATAATCTGTAACCTCATGGCCGGGCATATTCCTCACTCTACCATAATCAACAAGCCAGGGGATCAACCCTGGTTCAATGAGAAGTGTAGAAGAGCAGCACCAGGAGCACCTAAAAATGAGGTGCCAACCTGGTGAAGCTACAACTCAGGACTACATGCATGCTAAACAGCGGAAGCAACATGCTGTAGACAGAGCTAAGTGATTCCACAACCAACGGATCAGATCAAAGCTCTGCAGCCCTGCCACATCCAGTTGTGAATGGTGGTGGACAATTAAACAACTAACGGGAGGAGGAAGCTCTGTAAACATCCCCATCCTCAATGATTCTATTAAAAAAACATCTATGATTCTATTAAAAAGCATTTGGACAGTTACATGGGTAAGATGGGTATAGAGGGATATGGGCCAAGTGCAGGCAATTGGGACTAGCTTAGTGGTATAAACTGGGCGACATGGACATGTTGGGCCGAAGGGCCTGTTTCCATGTTGTAAACTTCTATGATTCTACTTCTATGATGACGGAGTCCAGCTCGTGAGTGCAAAAGACAAGGCTGAAGCGTTTGCAACCACCTTCAGCCAGAAGTGCCGAGTGGATGATCCATCTCGGCCTCCTCCCGATATCCCCACCATCATAGAAGCCAGTCTTCAACCAATTCGTTTCACTCGACATGATATCAAGAAATGGTTGAGTGCACTGGATACAGCAAAGGCTATGGGCCCGACAACATCCCGACTGTAGTGCTGAAGACTTGTGCTCCAGAACTAGCCACGCCTCTAGCCAAGCTATTCCAGTACAGCTACAACACTGGCATCTACCAGACAATGTGGAAAATTGCCCAGGTATGTCCTGCCCACAAAAAGCAGGACAAATCCAATCCGGCCAATTACCACCCCATCAGTCTACTCTCAATCATCAGCAAAGTGACGGAAGGTGTCGTCGACAGTGCTAGCAAGCGGCACTTACTCACCAATAACCTGCTCATCGATGCTCAGTTTGGGTTCCGCCAGGACCACTTGGCTCCAGAGCTCATTACAGCCTTGGTCCAAACATGGACAAAAGAGCTGAATTCCAGAGGTGAGGTGAGAGTGACTGCCCTTGACATCAAGGCAGCATTTGAGCGAGAGTGGCACCAAGGAGCCCTAGTAAAATTGAAGTCAATGGGAAGCAGGGGGAAAACTCTCCAGTGGCTGGAGTCATACCTAGCACAAAGGAAGTTGGTAGTGGTTGTTGGAGGCCAATCATCTCAGCCCCAGGACATTGCTGTAGGAGTTCCTCAGGGCAGTGTCCTATGCCCAACCATCTTCAGCTGCTTCATCAATGACCTTCCCTCCATCATAAGGTCAGAAATGGGGATGTTCGCTGATAATTGCACAGTGTTCAGTTCCATTCGCAACCCCTCAGATAACGAAGCAGTCCGAGCCCGCATGCAGCAAGACCTGGACAACATCCAGGCTTGGGCTCCTAGGTGGCAAGTGATATTCGCGCCAGACAAGTGCCAGGCAATGACCAATTCCAACAAGAGAGAGTCTAACCACCTCCCCTTGACATTCAATGGCATTACCATCGCCGAATCCTCCCACCATCAACATCCTGGGGGTCACCATTGACCAGAAACTTAACTGGACCAGCCATATAAATACTGTGGCTACAAGAGCAGGTCAGAGGCTGGGTATTCTGCGGCGAGTGACTCACCTCCTGACTCCCCAAAGCCTTTCCACTATCTACAAGGCACAAGTCAGGAGTGTGATGGAATACTCTCCACTTGCCTGGATGAGTGCAGCTCCAACAACACTCAAGAAGCTCGACACCATCCAGGACAAAGCAGCCCGCTTGATTGGCACCCCATCCACCACCCTAAACATTCACTCCCTTCACCACCGGCGCACTGTGGCTGCAGTGTGTACCATCCACAGGATACACTGCAGCAATTCGCCAAGGCTTCTTCGACAGCACCTCCCAAACCCGTGACCTCTACCACCTAGAAGGACAAGAGCAGCGGGCACATGGGAACAACACCACCTGCACGTTCCCTTCCAAATCACACACCATCCCGACTTGGAAATATATCGCCGTTCCTTCATCGTCGCTGGGTCAAAATCCTGGAACTCCCTTCCTAACAGCACTGTGGGAGAACCTTCACCACATGGAATGCAGTGGTTCAAGAAGGTGGCTCACCACCACCTTCTCAAAGGCAATTAGGGATGGGCAATAAATGCTGGCCTTGCCAGCACACGCCCACATCCTATGAACGAATAAAAAAAAATCATAGCCATTTGTTTCTATTTGTGCCATCAATTCACCTATCTTATTACGAATACTGCACGCATTCGGATAAAGAACTTTTAATTTTGTCTTTTTACCATTCTTTCCTACCCCGGCCCCATTTGCTCGTGCACTCTTATGTTTGTATGCTCTGTCCCTCCTGACACAATCTGTTTATCATTACCCCCATCACTTTCCTGTACTACTTCCTTGTCTTTTCCTTTATCAATCTAAACTTCGCCCCACCTGAGCCCTCCCCTCCTCTTTTAGTTTAAAGCCTTCTCTACCGCCCAAGTTATTCGGTTTGTCAGAACACTAGTCCCAGCATGGTTCAGGTGAAGCCCGTCCTAACAGAACAGTTCCCTCTTTCCCCAGTACTGGTGCCAGTGCCCCATGAATCAAAACCCACTTCTCCCAATCTTTGAGCCAATACAGGCCTAGTCTACTCAATCTCTCCTCGTACGACAATCCCGCCATCCCAGGAATCAGTCTGGTGAACCTTTGTTGCACTCCCTCTATGGCAAGTATATCCTTGGGTAAGGAGACCAAAATTGTACACAATACTTCAGATGCAGTCTAATTGCAGTAAGACATCTTTACTCCTGTACTCAAATCCTCTTGTAATAAAGGCCAACATACCATTTGCCTTCTGAATTGCTTGCTGCACCTGCATGTTAACTTTCAGTAACTGGTGTACAGGAACACCCAGGTCCCTTTGAACATCAACATTCCCCAATCTATCACCATTTAAAAAATACTCTGCATTTCTGTTTTTCCTACCAAAGTGGATAACTTCACATTTTTCCACATTATATTCCATCTGCCATGTTCTTGCCCACTCACTTAGCCTGTCTAAATCCCCTTGAAGCCTCTTTGCATTCTCCTCACATTCCCACCTAGTTTTGTGTCATCAGCAAACTTGGAAATATTACATTTGGTCCCCTCATCCAAATCATTGATATAGATTGTGAATAGCTGGGGCCCAAGTACCGATCCCTGCGGTACCCCACTAGTCACAGTCTGCCAACCTGAAAAAGACCTGTTTATTCCTACTCTCTGTTTTCTGTCTGTTAACCAATTCTCAATCCATGCCAGTATATTACCCCCAATTCCATGTGCTCTAACTTTGTTCACCAACCTCATGTGTGGGACCTTATCGAAAGCCTTCTGAAAATCCAAATACACTACATCCACTGGTTCCCCCTTATCTATTCTACTAGTTACATCCTCCAAGATCTCCAGTAGGTTTGTCAAACATGATTTCTCTTTCATAAATCCATGTTGACTCTGCCAAATCCTATTCTTATTTTCTAAGTGTCCTGTTATCACATCCTTTATAATAGATTCTAGCATTTTCCCTACTACTGATGTCAGGCTAACAGGTCTGTAGTTCCCTGTTTTCTCTCTCCATTTGCTACCCTCCAATCTGCAGCGACCATTCCAGAATCCATAGACAACTGGGTGAAGTAACTTAGGGTGACCAGCACCTCCTGAACCACATCCCAACAGGAGAATATTTGTGGAAAAATGGGAAAGATAAAACAAAAATCTTTAATGAGCAAAGTACTTGTGTGCTACGGCAATGTGATTTACTCTTCTCTCTTTGAACTGCAGTTTACTGCTTCCTGGTAAACAATAGGAAATATTAAAGATACAATTTTGAAACAAAAAAAATCTGTAAGGTCATTCTGGAATTATTTTGACAAATGAAAAGGATAATAATAGAAAAGCACATGATGGACGATGTCGAATTGATAAAGGTGAAGTTGAAAGGGATGTGGGGGTGATGATAGACTCGGCACTTAACATGTCAAATCATTGCGCAGTAGCAATAAACAAAGCAAATGGAATGCTGAACGATATTGTTAATCAGAGGATTTAGTCAGAGGATGTCATGGAAAAACTGCACAGTGTTTTGTCCAGGCAGTGGATTGAGTACTGTGCCTGGTTTTGGTCACAGATGTAAGGGAAAATATTCAAGTCCTGGGGATGGTGCAGAAAAGAACCATAAAGCATTCGAGGATTAATTTATGAGGAAAGATTGGAGAAACTAGGGCTTTTCAGTCTTGAAAGGACGGAGCTGAGAAGGGACCATGGTAGAATAAGAAGCCTAGGACACAACTGGTGAAACTTATTTCCACCTGCTACATGTGCACCTATGTAATTCCCAGGAACAGCAAAATTACATAGGTGTGGTTGGACTTCCAATGGAGGTCTCCCGGTGATTGCGTGCTGATGGTAAGGGAGGTGGGAATCATCACTGTGCAGCAATGGTGATGTGTGGAGGGTGATGGAAGGTGTTAGCTGTGGTGGAGGAGGAAGAACAGGTTGCACAGGGGAGAAGTTCAAGGAGAAATTCAGAGTGCAACAGCTGAACAGGAAAGTACTGCAAGCTTGAAAGGATGGTATCAAAGGCACACACAGCGCTCCAAGAAGTTCCCTGATGGGAAGTTGGAAGTGCTCCTCCAGGAAGCCAGGAGCAGCAGGGGAACCCTTTTTGGGGGGGGAATGGGGTAAATAGCCCTTGCGGTAGTGGAGGAGGGCAGGTGTCATCAGCTGGAAACTGACTCCAGGCCAATGAATGATGTCACTGAAGGACAGCGAGTAGATGAGGGCCAAAAATACGACTCTCGGGAGCTCCCAAGGACTGTGCAAGGGTGTGAGGAGAAGTTGTTGGCTGTGTCGGCACAGGTAAGAGTGGAACCAAGTAAGGGTGGAAGAAAATGAAGTGGCTGAGGAGGACAAGCACACCACAGTTACAGTCACAAAGAATGTTGGTGGTGACTTTGACCAAGTGGACTTACTGCTGAACATCCCAGAAACTGGATTTGAACAAAGCATGATGGAAGAGGTGAATAGAGAGTTGGGCAGCAATAATATGTTCGAGGACCTTAGAGAGAAGAGAGCTTGGAGATGGTTGTTGGATGGGGCAAAAAGGGGTTAAGGGTGGACTTTTTGAGGATGGAGAGATGATAGCAACTTTTACAGAAGTAAGACCAGTGACCAAGAAACAGGAACTGTCGACCATGTCAACGAGCAATGGGGCAAGAAAAGATAGATGTTTGGTCAGGAGGCCATTAAGGCTGCAGGAAGGAGACTCATTGAAGAGATCAGTTCAAAGAGGGGGGGGGGTGGGGATCGGGGGAGAGGAGGGAGAAGCTACATATTATTATGAGTTTGTGGTTGAGTAAAGTGAGGCATTTGGCAGTGTGGGAGGGGGGTAGGGGTGGTGGTGGAGGGAGGGATGATGGCAGCCGTAGCCGTCATATTGGCCACTCTCAATCTTCAAAGTGAGCTGTTCGTACTTAGTGCTGGAGGCAAGAATGGAGGGGGTGGGAGGTGGTGAGAGAAGATGGGGGAGTTGGAGAAAATGAAGACAAATTGCAAAGCTACAATGTCCCCTTTATTTCACATACTGTAACTATAGTGTTTCACTGTTGACCTGAGACAGATGCAGTCTGAGCAGGATATTGAACAGAAAATTGTCTCTATTGGTTAAAAAGTTGAAAGAAGATGAAGTTGAACTGTGAGTGTCATTTTCCCTCCCTAAAAATGAAGTGGTTGATTAAAGACGTAACTAAGTGTGCAATCCCCAGCACTTTTGGAAGAGCTGATCATTACGCACTCAGTGCCACACTTTGCTCGCGAACAGCTTGACAAACAAGATGATTTTTCCATTCAGTTATCTTGCTGAGGGTTGAGAGGTGACGGAAGAAAAAGGGAAGAAAGAAGATGACAGCAGAAATTAAATAATGATGTACAAAAACTCAATCCTCTCCTATTTGAGCTACAGCTGGTGTCAAATTTTGATGAAGAGAGGTTACACAAGTCAAAAGCTGTTACACAGCCTGAAAAAACATGTAAATAACATAAGGAAAAGAAACTAGTCAGGGCCTCAGGCCTGATGAGCTCAAGTATCTGTGCTCCACACAGCAACTAAACGACAGACAGCACCAAAAGATGGGAATTACAGTAACCCTGAGCACAGCCAGAAGTGTTCCAAACTCACTCACATTTGCAATCAGGTTTTGATCGGGGATTGAAAACTTGTGTGTCATCTCACGCTTCTGACAGTATGTTGGAGCACTGCGCTGTGTTAGCACCTCACTTCACTGCCCATTGGCAGAAGAGCAGGCGCTGCCTGTCACGTTTGTGCACAGCTTGTCGTGAAATTTTATACATTTAACAGAAATTCACATTAAAACAGCAATGCTGCTCGCATACACCAAGTTTAATCACAATCCAGCATTTCAGCCTTCATCAAATTTGTTCTTACTATTGTACAGTTGGGTCTGACAACCAGGGCACAAATGTTAATAGAATTGCAGTTCAGTTAATAATTCAGTTAAACAGGCTGAAATACTTATGTAGACGTTTTTAAAAGGAAGATAAAGTGGCCTTTAAATAGCTGCTTATTTTGCAGCCACTCTGCTTATACAAGTTTATAAATCATGATTTTTTAAATTACTGATGGATCTACTGTGTTCCTGCTTACGCTAAGTTGGGTAATGCATATTAACAGGATTGTTATATCATGTAATATACATTGCATTATTTTGCCGCTAAGATGGAATTTTGCTTGTTAATCTGTCCCTTTATGACCACAAAGTCAAATTACTGTTAAGTAAACACAGCCTCGGGTCAATGTTTAATTGCTGTTTGCTAAGGAACGTTTGCAATTGGGAAGGTGCTGGTACATTTCTGGCTCCAGATCAGGGTTAAAAAACAACCTGAAATGACTGCCTTTTCCTCTCACTTTTTAAAAATATTTTGACACTTTGAAGCATTACGGATGCTTTTAGAACTTATTAATAGATACTCACAGATTTGCCTGCGGCGTAGCTTACAGTGAATCGGAGGTACAATAGGGTCCTGGGTTGTGGGAGGGGTTCACACCTCCACATCTCAGAGAAAATCTCTGAAATTTTTTCTTTTCCAAAAATATTTGAAACAATTTCAATGGTTTCCTCTTTTTTATTGGTAGGTTTTGCTGAGTGTTGACACATTATTGACTGGTTGTTTTCATAGGTCCTAAGTTTTCTTGGAAGAGTCTGTAACCACTTCCAATTGGTATGTCTACTGCCTATTCAGTTGGGATTTGTCTCTGTATTAGGAATAGGAAATCTGAGTCAATCAGGTGTAAATGTGGTGGGACAATACACAGACTTGATGCAAGATGTGGAGATGCCGGTGATGGACTGGGGTGGACAAATGTAAGGAGTCGCACAACACCAGGTTATAGTCCAACAGCTTTATTTGAAATCACAAGCTTTCGGAGCTTTGCTCCTTCGTCAGGTGACTTCACTTCACCTGACGAAGGAGCAAAGCTCCGAAAGCTTGTGATTTCAAATAAAGCTGTTGGACTACAACCTGGTGTTGTGCGACTCCTTACATTGATGCAAGATAGATGTGCTGTACCGCCGGTGTAGTGGAAGAGCCTAACAGCCTGGTGTCTGGTTTCCAAAGTGAAGGCTTTCATATAGTTTGGGAGAGAAGGCCAAAAAAAAAATCAATTTTTACAAGAGCTACGAAAGCCATTTTCTTCCCTGCTGTGAAGTCCTTAATCTGGTTTCTTAGAAAGCACTTAGCACCACTGATAGTAATTACAATTGACAAATCTGTTGTCAAAATGGGTTTGTGTCTAACATCTGTCACTGTTCAGATACATGCGACATGGGAAGTGTTTAATTAACTGCAAAGAGCAATGAACTGCAAAGAGGACAGTACATTTTTCATGGGGTGCATTCTTTCTCTGCAGAGGCCCTGATGTTCCGAAGTCAGGGTACACAGTAAACTTCATAGAAATGCTTTACATTGATTTTAGAGATGCCCACTCCACAAAAAAAAATTCATTGCATCAATATGAATGCCTTGGTATTTAGACGTACAATTAGGCAGAACAGAATCACAAAGCACTGGAGAAGGACTGGAGAAGATTGCAGAAATAGGGAAGGTCAAGGATAGGTAGGGATCTATAGATTTTTGGGCTCTAAGGAAATCAAGGGATATGGGGATCGGGTGGGAAAGTGGAGTTGAGGTCGAAGATCAGCCATGATCTTACTTCAGGCTCGAGGGGCAGCATGACCTACACCTGCTCCTATCTCTTATGTTCTTAAGGAAGTGCAGCAAAATTAAACAAGGGACAACGATGGAAACTTAATCATTTCTGATCCCATTGGTCAGGGCAGGGACCTGATAAGCCAATTAACCTATCATTTACAGAAAAAACAATAGCCCGAAATTAGTGTTGTACCTTTAGACTATAACAACTTGGATCATATAGTGTCTTTAATGTAGACAAAACATCCCATGGTGCTTCACAATGGCATAAGGAAGAAAAAATGGATGCCAAACCAAAGAGGGAAAAATGAGGAGGTGGGTTTTACGAAGGGTTTTATAGGAGAGGGCAGTGGAGAGTTGGCGGCCATTACAGAAGGAATTCCATTGTGTGGGACTTAAATAGCTGAGGGAACAGCCACCAATGGTGGGGTGAAAGAAGAGGGATGCACAGAAAGCCAGAGTTAGAGGAACAAGAGTGTGGGGAGGAGATTGTAGGACTGGAGAAGATTGCAGAAATAGGGAAGGCCAAGGACATGTAGGGATTAAAACCCATGGATGACAATTTTGGATCTTAGAGAGCTTGAAGGATGGCCGGTCAGGAGAGCACTTGAGTAAATGAGTCTGGAGGAGACAAAGACATGAATGAGGGTTTCAATGGCATATAGACTGAAGTGAGTGGAGGCAGGCAATTTTACAGAAGTAGAAATTGTCGGTCTTGGTGGTGGAGAGATGCAAGCTCAGAACCCTCCCCAATCACGTAGCCTCCCTGATTTATCCCGATTTGTCCTCAAAATGTTTGTAACCAAGCCAGGTTTATGTAAACATCTGGATGTCAATGATAGTTTAGTGGTTATGAATGCACTTGGACAGACACTACAAACATAAGAAATATTGGGAACTGGATAGGTCATTAGCCTTAAAAAAAAGCAGTTCCTTCCAGCTATCATTCTTCTTTCCATATCTCTCAATCCCATCTCTCTCCAAAATGCATCCAATTAACCTAAATTGATTTTACTGCAATGGCCTCCGTTAGCAAGGTATTCCATAAGTCTATTATCCTTTGAGTGCAAACAGAAAGAACTTGCAGTCATACAGTGCCTCATCATATCTCTCAGAAAACGTACTGAAGTGTTCCACACACAGTGAAATTCTTTCAAATCCAACCATGTTGCGCACAGCAATGTCCAAGAAATTATAATCAGATGAATGAGTGGTTAACGAAGTTGCTGGTATTTGATAAGGGAAGAACTTTGGCAAGGACTCCAGGAGCACTCTGCTCTTCTTTGAACAGAGCTATGGGATCTTTAATCTGAACCAATGGAACAGGCAAATGGGTCTTCAGTTTTAACGTTTCATCCAAAATAAGGCACCCTGACATAGCAGCACTGCCTCAGTACCGCACAATGTGCTCAAGTCCTGGAGAGGAACTTGGAACTCATAACCTTCTACCGCAGAAACAAGAGTGCAACTGATTAAGCAAAGCTAATACTCAAAAGTCAAAGTCTGAAAAATTGATCCTGATTTCCAACCTTGATCTATTTTTTAGCTTCCGTCCCTTGGTGTTTGAACTCTGCACCACAATGGACTCTAACTATAGAGTGTTAGCTTCCAATCGCCAGACATTCCAATTTTTAAAAAAAATTTCAGCTCCTCAAGTAGGTATTGCCCGAGCCCCAACTGGAAGCGTTTTTATGCACATAGGCACAAAGGAATGCCCTCAAGCCTGTTCCACCATTCAATTAGGTCATGCCTGATTTGTAACTTAACTTCATTTACCCACCTTGGTTCCGTACCATTTAATACCGAATTGCCAAACAAAAATCTATCAATCTCAGTTTTGACATTTTCAATTGACCCTCAGCCACAACAGCTTTTTGGGGGAGAGAGTTTCAGATTTCCACTATCCTTTCTGTGAAGAAGTGCTTTCTGACATCGCCCCTGAAAGGCCGAGCACTAATTTTAAGGCTTGTTCACCAGAGGAAATAGTTTCTCTCTACCTACCCTATCAACTACATCAATCATCTTAAACATAGAAAGCATAGAAAAATAGGAGCAAGAGTAGGCCATTCAGCCCTTTGGGCCTGCTCCGCCATTCAAAATGATCATGACTGATCGTCTAACTCAGTATCCAGTTCCTGCTTTTTCCCCATATCCTTTGATCCCTTTGGTATTAAGAAATATATCTATCTCCTTCTTGAATACATCTAATGACTTGGCCTCCAATGCCTTTTGTGGTGGAGAATTCCACAGGTTCACCACCCTCTGAGTAAATAAATTTCTCCTCATCTCGGTTCTAAATGGCATACCCCGTATTCTGAGACTGTGACCCCTGGTTCTGGACTCCCCAGCCATCGGGAACATCCTCCCTGCATCTAGTCTGTCTAGTCCTGTTAGAATTTTATATGTTTCGATGAGATCACCTCTCATTCTTCTAAACTCTAGTGAATAAAGGCCTAGTCGACTCAATCTTTACTCATACGTCAGTCCTGCCATCACAGGAATCAGTCTGGTAAACCTTCGTTGCACTCCCTCCATGGCAAGGACATCCTTCCTCAGGTAAGGACACCAAAACTGCACACAACACTCCAGGTGTGGTCTCACCAAGGCCCCATACAACTGCAGTAAGACATCCCTGCTCCTGTACTCAAATCCTCTTACAATGAAGGCCAACATACCATTCGCCTTCCTAACTGCTTGCTGCACCTGAATGCTCGCTTTCAGCGACTGGTGTACAAGGACACCCAGGTCTCGATGCACCTCTTTTCCCAATCTATCACCATTCAGATAATAATCTGCCTTTCTGTTTTTACAACCAAAGTGGATAACCTCACATTTATCCACGTTATACTGTTTCTGCCATGTTCTTGCCCACTCACCCAACTTGTCTAAATCACATTGGAGCCTCTTTGCGTTCTCCTCACAGCTCACATTCCACCCCAGCTTTGTGACGTCTGCAAACTTGGAAATGTTACATTTAGTTCCCTCATTCAAATCATTGATATATATTGTGAATAGCTGGGGCCCAAGCACTGATCCCTGCGTTACCCCACTAGTCACTGCCTGCCACCTGGAGAAAGACCCGTTTATTCCTACTCTCTGTTTCCTGTCTGTCAACCAATTCTCAATCCATGCCAGTATATTCCCCCCAATCCCATGTGCTTTAATTTTGCACACTTAGCTCTTGTGTGGGACCTTATCAAAAGCCTTCTGAAAATCCAAGTACACCACATCCACTGGTTCTCCCCCATCTATTCTACTAGTTACATCCTCAAAAAACTCTAGTAGATTTGTTAAGCATGATTTCCCTTTCATAAACCCATGCTGACTTTATCTGATCCCGTTAAAGCCTTCCAAGTATTCTGTTATCGCATCTTTTATAATAGATTCTAGCATTTTCCCCGCTACTGATGTTAGGCTAACTAGTCTGTAATTCCCTGTTTTTCCTCTCCCTCCTTTTTTAAATAATGGGATTACATTTGCCTCCCTCCAATCTGTAGGAACTTTTCCAGAGTCTATAGAATTTTGGAAGATGATCACCAATGCATCCACTATTTCCAGGGCCACTTCTGGGATGTAGATTATCAGGCCCTGGGGATTTGTCAGACTTTAGCCCCATTAATTTCCCTAGCATTATTTTTTTTACTAATACTGGTTTCCTTCAGTTCCTCCCTCTCACTAGACCCTTGGTTCCCTAACATTTCTGGGAGGTTATTTGTGTCCTCCTTTGTGAAGACAGAACCAAAGTATGTGTTTAATTGTTCTGCCATTTTTTTGTTCCCCATTATAATTTCCCTCATTTCTGACTGTAAGGGACCAACATTTGTCTTCACTAATCTTTTACTCTTGACATATTTATAGAAGTTTTTACAGTCAGTTTTTATGTTCCCTGCTAGTTTACTCTCATACTCTATTTTGCCCCTCTTAATCAATCTCTTTGTCCTCCTTTGCTGAATTCTAAACTGCTCTCAATCCTCAGGATTGCTGCTTTTTCTGGCAATTTTATATGTCTCCACTTTGAATCTAATACTATCCCTAATTTCTTTTGTAAGTCACGGTTGAGCCACCTTTCCTGTTTTATTTTTGCGCCAGACAGGAATTAATAATTGTTGTAATTCCTGCACACGTTCTTTAAATATTAGCCATTGCCTATCCACCGTCATCCCTTTTAGTAAAGTTCCCCAATCTATCATAGCCAACTCGCACCTCATACTTTCGTAACTTCCTTTATTTAGATTCAGGACCCTAGTTTCGGATTCAACTACTTCACTCTCCATCTTAATGAGGAATTCTATCAAGTCATGGTCGTTCTTCCCTAAGGGACTCCGCGCAACAAGATTGCTAATTAATCCTTTCTCATTGAACAATATCCAGAATAGAATCGCCTGTTCTCTAGTTGGTTCCTCAACGTATTGGTCTAGAAAACCATCACGTACAAACTCCAGGAATTCCTCCCCCACAGTATTATTGCTAATTTGGTTTGACCAATCTATATGTAGATTAAAGTCACCCATGATTATAGTTGTACCCTTCTTGCATGCGTCTCTAATTTCCTGTTTAATGCCCTCCCCTACATCTCCACTACTGTTTGCGGGCCTATAGACAATCCCCACCAATGTTTTCTGCCCCATGGCGTTTCTTAGCTCCGCCCATATAGATTCCACATCGTGATTTTCCGAGCCAATATCCTTCCTCACTATTGCATTGATTTCCTCCTTTACTAACAACGCTAACCCACCTCCTTACCCTTTTTGCATGTCCTTCCTAAATATTGAATACCCCTGGATGTTCAGTTCCCATCCTTGATCACCCTGCAACCATGTCTCCATAATCGCAACTATATCATAACCGTTAATATCTATCTGCGCTGTTAATTCATCTAGCTTATTGCGAACGCTCCGCGCATTAAGACACAATGCCTTTAGACTTGTCTTTTTAAGATCTCAATTGGTTCACCACTTAATCTTCTGTACTCAAGGGAATGCAAGCCTAGTCTGTGCAACCGGTCCTCATAATTTAACCCTTTTGGCCCTGGTATCATTCTGGTGAATCTGCGCTGTACCCCCTCCAAGGCCAATATATCCTTTCTGAGGTGCGGTGCCCAGAACTGAATACAGTACTCCAGATGGGGTCTAACCAGAGCTCTGTACAGCTGTAACATAACTTTGCATGGCCACCATTCACAGTCCCTTCCAGTTTACTTTATGACCAATTTAACTGGCACTACATTCCAAACTGTCAGCCTGTGAGGCCCCAGACAGATCATAGAATTATATAGAATTTACAGCACAGAAACAGGCCATTCGACCCAACTGGTCCATGCCAGTCTTTATGCTCCACACGAGCCTCCTCCCACCCCTCTTCATCTAACCCTATCAGCATAACTTTCCATTCCTTTCTCCCTCATGTGTTTATCTAGCTTCCCCTTAAATGCATCTATACTATAACATTTGTATTCCAGCTCTCTAGAGATAAAGGCCAACATTCCATTAGCCTTTTAAATTATTTTTTGTACCTAAAATATAGTGGGTTCTGTGTTATGGCCGGTTTAAATCAGAGACAACATTGAGGCTGTTCATGCAGGGCAAATAGCACAATCTTGGAAACTCAAGGAGGCCCAAAATCCTTTAATACCAGAGGATCCAGAGATCAAATCCTAGTTTTCACTGATATTTGGCCTATCCAAAAACTTAGTGGGCATTGCCAGTTCTTAGCCAGGCCAACAGAAGGAACTCTGTGTGACATTCAAGTGTCCCTGCTTGTGAGTGGGTAGAGAAAGAGGAGGAAATACGGAAAGGACCAATCGGCAGCCATGCAAAAGTGTGCAGTTCCTATCAGTCAATCATGAGGTAGCAGAGCACGGATAGGATGACACAAAGTAAAAATGGCAGCTAAAAGCTCCAGGGACTTAAATAGTGAAAGAAATAGAAACAAATTCTGTTACAGAAAAGAAAAGAATTCAGCATTAATGTTTAATATCAAATATTTACAGAATATCATTTTTGGAAATACCACAGGGCATAAAATGTGTAGATTTTGAAAACTGTAAAGATTATTTGGTATTGGAAAGCTTTTAAGAGGAGAAATAATCATGACTATTTTACCACTGAATATATAAGACAGACAGTATTCTGTGTCAGTGCTCCATGCATTTTTTTAATTGATTTTTTAATGAAATCTGATAATGGGGCATGGAGGAGGAGGTTTGCAGTAGCAGTGTTAATGTCACTGATTACATTTATGTTTAATTTCAAGGATGACAGACAAACAGCAGAAAGCACTCACCTGACATACTGTTAAGGTCCAATAAAAATGCATTGGAGCATTCAAACAAATTTTAAATGGAGCTAAAAGCAACATTTTATCAAGAACAAATATTAACCCTTCCAGTAATAAATTATCAGTGGCACATTGCAGAATGTTAAAATGTTAAATGTTATAGCATAGATGCATTTAAGGGAGAAAGGAATAGAAGGATATGCTTATAGGGGTGGATGATGAAGGGTGGGAGGAGACTCGTGGAGCATAAATACCAGCAAAGACCAGTTGGGCCGAATGGCCTGTTTCTGTGCTGTAAATTCTATATAATTCTACGATCTGTCTGGGGGCCTCACGGGCTGACAGTTTGGAATGTAGTGCCAGTTAAATTGATCATAAAGTAAACTGAAAGGGACTGTGAATGGTGGCCATCCTGGGCTTTAGTGTCAATTAGTGGTCATTGAGGTGGAGTTGTGCTCCCTGCCAATATACTGGAATAGACTTCAGCCCATTCCTGTGGGTTTTAACTTGGAATTGGAGACAGGGAACTGTTGTTGCTTGAGGCAAAAAGCTGCCTGCAAAAATTACATTTAGGTTCCCTGTTCAAACATAAAAGGAAATAGAGTGTGCATTACAGATAAGCTTTGGCCTCTTGGTTGAGCAGTGGCAAATTAGCCTTCCTGGAATGCACGCTTTTACAGAGCATTCGTTCCTTACTCCCTTAACCAATAGCTTGCTGAATCCTGGCAATCCTATCATGTAATTATTGAAGTGCTGCGGTAAAAGGCTGTGAGCTAAGTCTAGTGGGTCATAACTCTCCAAGACCGAGGATTGCCAACCCTCCAGGATTGTCCTGGAATTAAAGATTAATCTCCTGGGCAAACCAGGAAGAAAAACTGTGGGTTTTTTTCACATTTTCTTTGAACACTTTCGTTTATTATTTATGAAGATATTAGAGATTGTGGGGGGGGAGGGGGAGCTGTTTGATCGGTTGGAGGCAGGACGTCATGTGACGAAACCTTCAGGAGTATGTCCAATCAGAGTTGGCAAACTACCAAGACCCCATGCCACCGGCAGGGCTTTACACACAGTGACCGATTTATCTGTGCGTGCTTTTCATTTGACTTTCAGCACGTTGACATTAACGGGAGGAAGATCGCAGGCAATACAGCCTGTGACTGGTCAACCGCCGGCTGCGTGCGAGGCCCTGCCGGGGAGTGCCAGAAAATTTCGCCCATCAACTTCAATTCCTACAAATGTCCTGCACTAAAAGTGTTAACCAAGTGGAAATCCATTAGAACAGCAGGACGGCTTCAGGATTCAGTGCAGCGTCAATTCACTGAGCAAACCTTTATTCCTCCCCAAACCTTCCACGGAACAAACCTGCATTTTGGATTTGAACAAATTGCACTCCAGACCAAGATGCCGGAATTACTATTTTCGATTCAAATATTAACATTTCACACAAACGTGGCAACATTGTGAATAAAATACACATAAATCGGAGGTGGGGGGGGGTGAGGGGGAGGTGACCAGAGGAAAGAGGCATTGCTGGATCTGGTTCTGGGAATGAGGTGGGCCAAGTGGAGCAAGTGTCAGTGGGGGAACATTTAGGGAACAGCGATCGTAGTATAGTAAAGAATAAAAACAGAAAACGCTGGAGAAGCTCAGCAAGTCAGGCAGCATCTGTGGAGAAAGAAACAGAGTTAAGGTTTCAGATCGAAGACCTTTCGTCAGAACTGGAAGATGTTAAAAGAGTTAAAGTATTTAAGCAAGTACAGAGCTAGGGAAAGGTGGGGGTGGGGGGTGGGGAGAGGAGGGGAGGAAAGGACAAAAGGGAAGGTCTTGATAGGGTAGAGGGCAAGAGAGATTAAATGACAAAAGGGATGATGGTTCAAGGCAAGGAAGGTGGTAATAGGACAAGTAAAGAAACAAAAGATTGGTCAGGAGGAGCTGTAAATGGCAGCAGCAGAACCATTACCAGCACTAGCTGACCGAAAAAATGGGAGCAGCGGTTATGATCTGAAGTTATTGAAATCAGTGTTGAGTCCGGAAGGTTGTAAAGTGCCTAAGCGAAAGATGAGGTGCAGTTCCTCGAGCTTAGTATCCTAAGATTTAGAATAGCTATGGAATAGGATAAGGACCACTCTAAAAATACTCAATTGGAGGAGGACCAATTTCAGTGGGATGAGAACAGATCTGTCCCAGGTAAATTGGAATCAAAGATTGGCAGGCAAAACTGTAATTGAACAATGGGCCGCCTTTAAAGAGGAGATGGTTCGGGTACAGTCTGGATACATTCCCACGGGGGAGAAAGGTAACGCAACTAAAGCCAGAGCTCCCTGGATGACAAAAGAGGTAGAGAGTAAGATGAAGCAGAAAAAAGGAGTGTTTGACAGCTGTCATGTTGACAGTACAAGTGAGAACCAGGTTGAATACAGAAAGTTCAGAGGGGAAGCGAGAAAAGAAATAAGAGGGGCAAAGAGAGAATAGACTGGCGGCAAACATAAAAGGGAATCCAAAAGTCTTCTGTAGGCATGTAAACAGTAAACGGGTAGTAAGACGATGGGTGGGACCGATTAGGGATCAAAAAGGAGATCTATGCTTGGAGGCAGAGGGCATGACTGAGGTACTAAATGAGTACTTGCATCTGTCTTTACCAAGGAAGAAGATGCTGCCAAAGTCACAGTAAATGAAGATGTAGTTGAGATACTGGATGGACTAAAAATTGATAAAGAGGAGGTACTTGAAAGGCTAGCTGTACTTAAAATAGGTAAGTCACCCGGTCCAGATGGGATGCATCCTGGGTTGCCGAGGGAAGTAAGGGTGGAAATTGTGGAGATACTGGCCATAATCTTTCAATCATCATTAGAGGACTGGAGAGTTGCAAATGTTACACCCTTGTTTAAAAAGGGGGGTAAGGATAAACCCAGCAACTATAGGCCAGTCAGTTTAACCTCGGTAGTGGGGAAACTTTTAGAAATGATAATCCGAGATAAAATTAACAGTCACTTGGACAAGTATGGATTAATTAAGGAAAGCCAGCATGGATTTGTTAAAGGCAAATCATGTTTAACTAACTTGATTGAGTTTTTTGATGAGGTAACAGAGAGGGTTGATGAGGGCAATGCCGTTGATGTGGTGTATATGGGCTTCCAAAAGGTGTTTGATAAAGTGCCGCATAATAGACTTGTCATCAAAGTTGATGCCCATGGAATAAAAGGGGCAGTGATAGCATGGATACGGAATTGGCTAAATAACAGGAAACAGAGAGTAGTGGTGAACGGTTGTTTTTTTGGACTGGAGGGGAGTATACAGTGATGTTCCCCAGGGGTCGGTACTAGGACCAATGCTTTTCTTGAAATATATTAACGACTTGGACTTGGGTGCACAGGGCACAATTTCAAAATTTGCAGATGACACAAAGCTTGGAAGTGTAGTGAACAGTGAGGAGGATAGTGATAGATTACAAGAGGACATAGAAAAACTGGTGGACTGGGCGGACACGTGGCAGATGAAATTTAATGCAGAAAAGTGTGAAGTCATATATTTGGGTAGGAAGAACGAGGAAAGGCAATATAAACTGAAGGGTACAATTCTAAAAGGGGTGTAGGAACAGAGAGATTTTGGGGTATATGTGCACAAATTGTTGAAGGTGGCAGGGCAAGTTGAGAAAGCGGTTGAGAAAGCATACAGGGCTTTATAAATGGAGGCATAAAGTACAAAAGCAAGGGGGTTAAAACACTGGTTTGGCCACAACTGGAGTATTGTGTTCTGTTCTGGGCATCACACTTTAGGAAGGATGTGAAGGCCTTAGAGAGGCTGTGGAAGAGATTTACTCGAATGATTCCAGGGATGAGGGACTTCAGTTACATGGATAGACTGAAGAAGCTGGTGTTGTTCTCCTTGGAACAGAGAAGGTTAAGAGGAGATTTGATAGAGGTCTTCAAAATCGTGGGTTCCTGTCACACCAGGTGAGCTTGTTGGGCCTGGATGAAGCGTTCCTGCTCCTCCGAGCCCACAAGCAATGCAATAAAGGCCCTCCCCTCATGGATCTGGCCCTTCCTGCCTGCTTTCACCTGACGTGAATCAGAAGCTATGAGGAAACCCGAGCAGGTAAGGTTAAATTTGTTTGACATTTCTAATACTCAAATAATTAAGTGCCTCCTCAACTATCGCAATGAGGTACATTGCCCCTTTAAGTATCAGCCCACCGGCTTTAAGTGGGTGCAGGACTTCTGAATGTCAGTTGCACATGCACATCCAAATGCACCTGGGTCAAACCTGGAAGGGGGCACGTTGGAGCCGGGTTGCGGTCCCGCTCCAAAAATCCATTATTTTTACTGCCTACGCGCCCCCAACCCACCCATTCTTGGGGGTTAAAATTACCCCCAATTTCACAGTTGGTCACACAGAGAAGAACCACATCATCACAACTGGCTGGTGAAAGGGTTACAGCTAGGAAGGTTACAAGACTCTCTGTGGAAGCTGTTTTTAAACCATCACTAGCAATTTATCATTAGTGGTCAACATGTGTTGTTCTCATTTATTTGTCCTATCAAGACCAAGAGGCTGTTGAGATTATCCATCAAACAAACGCTCTCAAAGATGGACCATCTTAGACAAGCCCATCAGTTAAAGGTTAAAACTGTCAACCTCGCCAATGTATTTGTTGAAGGCCCTTATTTATGCGCAAGAAATTCCTACTGACAAACATTCCCTGGCCACTGATGATGTGGTTAAGATTGCAGACTTTAAAAGCATCCACACACATATATGATGATATATAGTCTGCAAGAGAGCAAAAATAAATTGGAAGGTTG
This sequence comes from Heptranchias perlo, assembly GCF_035084215.1. Taxonomy (NCBI): domain Eukaryota; kingdom Metazoa; phylum Chordata; class Chondrichthyes; order Hexanchiformes; family Hexanchidae; genus Heptranchias; species Heptranchias perlo. Next base: position 13,577,846 of record NC_090346.1, read on the forward strand.
AGATAATGTCACAGACCGTGAGATCTGTAGCCTCCCTGAGAAAGTATCAACTGTGGCAGCTTAAAATGCCATTAGCACATCTTCTTTCTCTCCTTCAGTGGCCTTGTTTGGTACCTCTCCACAGACAGGATTTTTAAAAAATGGAATATCACATTTGGAGCATAGATTCACATGGAATGACACAGACATGCATGAAACTTTGCATCTGGGTGTAAGAGCATAAAAGAATGAACTGGCTGAACTGCTAATTAACAGCAATCAAACCAAGTAACAGTGTACTAACAGACAGCTACCAGAAGTTTAATCATCTGGCTGTTTCTCTTTGCTAATAAATAAATCCTCATTTAAGCTTGATCTTAACAATAAAAAAAAATGGAAAAATCACAAATCTGGAACAGGAGGTATGTGGGGTGGGTGGTGGGGATTGGAACTGGGAGAGGGGGGAAGTTGCTGAGGACCATAACAGAGTCTTGTAGGGGCCGTAGTTGGCCCAAAGGATTATGATGAGTATCGCTGGGCGAGTCCACAATCATCAACATAAATGGAAATGGCAATTTTAGAAAAATTCACCTGGCCTCCTTAGGAGGCTGCTTTCTTGCGCGATTTCCCAACAGAGGTGAGATAGTTAACCTGCTTCAAGGCCTCTGTCAAAACAACGGCACTCTGTAATGAATGTTAGCAGACACGTGAGTTAGATTCAAGTGGACCTGCACTCCAATTGACCAGCCGCAGACTGGACTGTTCCGATTGGGCTCATCACATTGCCACTGTTCGATTTGTTGCAGCTTGTTGATGCATCACTGGGTATCCGAAAACAACTACACACGTCAACTTTGATGAGAGACACAGGAAAAAATTATTGAGATCAAAAATCTGTAAGGCTTATTTAAAATGTAGCAATCCAAATTCCAATATGTTACAGATCTACAGCCAGTTAGCAATTTTGCCCTCCTGCTCCCTTGTTCTATACAAAATATTTCAACTCTAACTCCCTTTGTAACTATTATTTCTTTCTGAAATGATGAAATATCTTGTTGCAGTATAGGATTGTGAAAAGTTGAATTACTTATAAGAAGGGCTTGCTGTGTAAGCTTAAATCTATCACAGGCAAGACTGGAAATAAAAAAAGCCAAGGATATGAATTTGAAATGGAGTGTGACCAGATTTCATTTCCTGACATTGTTGATAAGTAGCTGATATTCCAGATCATCCCAGCATACTTGGGCACATAAGAATGAGAAATGAATCACACATTCACGATACAGGACCTCTGGGGGTTGGGCAATCACAACAAAGGAAGAAAGACTATGCAAAATATCCTCTGCCCTGGGACAGGTACTACAAAATAATAAACTGCCAATTGGATTATCTATGTCTCTACTCATGCTGCCGTTTCCATTAAATGATTTAGATGCACAGACAAGACACTTGGTTTAACTGCCTGTTAATTCGGGTACTTGCAACTTTCCCTAGACTCTCTCCCCAAGGCTGCTAAGATATAATAAAGAATGGCCAGCATGGATTTCAAAAGGGAAGATCATGCTTGACTAACCTTATTAAATTCTTTGAAGAAGTAACAGAAAGTGTAGACAAGGGCAATGCAGTAGATGTGATATATTTGGATTTACAAAAGGCCTTTGATAAGGTACCGCATAATAGACTCATAACTAAGGTCAGAGCACGTGTAGTCAAGGGACCAGTAGGAGAATGGATAGCAAGCTGGCTACAAAACAGAAGAGAGGGTAGAGGTTAAAGGTAGTTACTCAAACTGGCAAAAGGTGGGAAGTGGTGTTTCATAAGGATCGGTGCTGGGACCACTGTTGTTCATCTTACACAATGAACAATTTGGACTCGGGAATCAGAAGTACAATTTCAAAATTTACGGATGAAACCAAATTGGGGGGAATAGTTAACACTGAGGAGGGCTGCATCAAAATACAAGAATTCATTAATAAGCTTGCAGAATGGGTGAGTAATTGGCAAATGAATTTTAATATAGATAAGTGTGAGGTGGTACATTTTGGTAGGAATAATAAGGAGGCCACATACTGCTTGGATAATAAGAGTCTAAATGGGATAAAGGAGCAGATGGATTTAGGGGTACAGATACACAAATCACTAAAAGTAGTGCTGCAGGTTAATAAGACCACAAAAAAAGCAAACCAAGCACTGGGGTTCATTTCTAGAGGGATAGAATTGAAAAGCAGATAAGTTATGCTAAACAGAGAAGTTATGCTAAACTAAACATGAACCCAAGATCCCGGCCTCAACCAGGATCTTGGGTTCATGTCACGCTACACGTAACCCCACCAGCGAAAAAAGAGTTATCTGTTTTTAATACAACTGGTCATTCTCTCTCTTTCTCTTCCTTTCAGATGTTTCTCTCTCTCTCTCTCTCTCTCTCTCTGTGTCTTTGGGTTCGGACCATTTGTATATTCAGTAGTCCTGTATGTACTGTCTCTCTGTCTGATTGCCTTGACAACGGGCAGTTGGAAAGATTATCTGTAATCACCAGGCATTGTTCTCTGACTATATATGCGGTAACCTTCAAGGAATCCCACACTCACCTGACGAAGGAGAAAGCCTCCGACAGCTTGTGATTTTCAAATAAAACTGTTGGACTATAACCTGGTGTTGTAAGATTCCTTAAACTTGTACAGAACTTTGGTTAGACCACACTTGGGAGTACTGCGAACGGTTCTGGTCTCCACACTATAAAAAGGATGTAGAGGCAGTGGAGAAAATGCAAAAAAGATTTACTAGGATGATATCAGAAATGAGAGGTTATAACTATCAGGAAAGATCAAATAGGCTGGGGCTCTTTTCTCTAGAAAAAAGACTCAGAGATGTTTAAGATTATTAAAAAAGTGTTGCATAGGATAGAGATGTTTCCACTTGCAGGGGAGATCAGAACTAGGGGCCATAAATATAAGATAGTCACTAACAAATCCAATAGGGAATTCAGGAGAAACAATTTCACCCAGAGAGTGGTAAGAATGTGGAACTCGCTACCACAAGTTGAGGCAACTAAGATAGATTCATTTAAGGGGAAGCTAGATAAACACATGAGGGAGAAGGGAATGGAAGGATATGTCAATAGGGTTAGATGAAGAAGGGTGAGAGGAGACTCACGTGGAGCATAAACACTGGCATGGACCTGCTGGGCCAAATGGCCTGTTCCTGTGCTGTACATTCTAAGTAATTCTATGTAATCATTGGATCTCTCTGAAATATACTACCTATTTCTTGTTTAATGGAAGAAAAAAGTTAGAACCTTTAATGCTCCCAGGCAATTGCTATAATGGCACAAAATTAATGGTGGGAGTATCTGAAACAGGACTGATCACATTTATCCATTTTTTATTTTGGCCAAACAGAATTCAGAATGCTCCAAATCCGAGTCACTTTGGACATGAATTTGGTTTGCCTGACACAGACAAGAACTATTTTACAAAAAGACTCCAAATGTAACCTTTCTAAATTACAAATGAATTATCCTCCAAAGCAACAGGGCTGATTTCAGTTACAGCATGCTCTCCATGATGCTGTTAAAGAATATTGACACGAGGTGGTTCTGTCAGGGTCAAGCCACAAGAAATTAGTGCTTGCCCAAAGTATTAATGTACAGTTCAGTCACAGATCGAAGAATAACTCTCTAGTTAACACAGATCTTTCCTTCTTATTGGCTCCAAGTATACCAAATGTAGTAGGTGCCCAATATCTGCGATACAAGTGAGGAGAAAGGGCACATTTGTATCTGGAAATTATAGACTGGGAGGATGCTCAAGAGCATTATACAGGATGCTCATCTGAAGGCCACAACATTGCAAGCATTTGGGCGCTAAAGGTTATCCCTTTTTAATCCTTGGAATGATCAATGCTCCTCTGAACTTTCACTTCTCATTCCTCCTAAACTCCAATACACAATCCGATACACTCTTCCTCCCTCCGCTGTGTTGAAATTGACTCATCTCCTACTCTTAAGTCACACTTTCTCAGGACTCCAGAACTGTTGAATTCTTTGCCTCCTCACCCTTCCCTTCCTCCTACAGACTAATAAAATCCAAGCTTGATGTCACCTAATTTCTACTTCTTCATTTATCTTATTTCCCCTCCTACTCTTTTCAACCCTAGCAGTGCCTTGCACTATGGGCCTTGTCCTTACACTTAGGTTTCTGTGGATGCTGGGGGGGGGTCAGTTGAACTTTATAAGACTGAGATCGATAGATTTTTGTTAGGTAAGAGTTTCAAGGGATATGGAGAAAAGGCAGGTAAATGGAGTTGGGATACAGATCAGCCATGATCTAATAGAACGACGGAACATGCAAGAGGGGCTGAATTCTTATTCACGTTTCAATGTTCCTACGTTCTACACTGCCACTGACAGACTGAGTGGGTAACCTGCTCCCAGGCCTCTACTGAGGCTGTTTTGAGTCAACCATCAGGAGCCATGGGAGTGTGGCTCAGGGAGTGACTCCACCTCGAATTTTCAATTCTCCAAATCATTCCAGATAAAACAGAGTGTTCAAAGTGTGGGTAGGGAGCGGGAAGAAGAAATCGAACCTGAGCTGCACCATCTTATGTTCACACAAGGTTTTTTTTAAAAGAGCGACGAAAGTATAGCAACAGTTGCAAGTTTAGAAAAGTAAAGAAAATTCACTACCCACATGAATTACAAATAGTAACAAATACCCTGCAGTGAATTTAAAGCACTAATCTAATCTCAACGTTGAAACTACAAATGCTGACTTGCTTGTGTTTTGCCCTTGCAGTTTAGGTTGTCATTGGAATGTATTGATTGGATTACTGCTTTGAAATTCAGAGAAGGTATCACCTATCCTTTATGTATCTAACCTTACAACATTACTCTTCAATCTGACTGGAAAGGATGGTAAATCAAAAGCAAAATACTGCAGATGCTGGAGATCTGAAATAAAATCAGAAAATGCTGGAGAAGCTCAGCAAGTCAGGCAGCATCTGTGGTGAAAGAAAGAGTTAATGTTTCAGGTCGACCTGAAACGTTTCTCCACAGATGCTGCCTGGCTTGCTGAGCTTCTCCAGAATTTTCTGTTTTTATTTGGAAAGGATGTAATTGTGCTGCACAATCGCCACTTTATTGACAGGTGGGTCTGTTAGTGACATACCAAAGGTACCTGGAAACAATGACTGCACTACAAAGTGGTGTTTTTCTTTCAATGATATCTCTGTAAATTTGAACTCATTAATGGGAAGATGTGGTGGGTGGTGGGTGAGAACAACCATAATTCTCCACCTTGAACTCCCAGTGATTCTTGAAGCATGCTCTGGGGTCAGGTATCCTGGTTGATTTTATGGCAGCTTATTGAATCAGTCTAGACTAAAGTGGCTCTTCAGTAAGAAACAAACGTGCATTTGTATAGCCTCTCAGAAGCATCCCAAAATGGTCGACATACAATGAACTAGTTTGAAATGCTGTGACTCTTGTTCTGTCAGTGAGCATGGCAGTCATTTCGCACAGAGCAAGGTCCCACAAACAACAGCGAGATGAATGATGAAGGGCACACACCTGGAACATCATTATCTGTCTTTTCTCTTTACAGATGTTGACTGACCCACTTTGTATTCCCAGAGCTTTCTGCTTGTGTATCAAATGAAAGATCAGTTTGACAGATTGGAGATCAATTATGTTCCAGGCATAAAACATTTCTTCATGGGAGATCATAGCTGGTAAACACTGTAGTCACTTTAACATTGGTTATACTGAGCACAGCTTGGCCAGCTGAAACATGTAAAAATACCTGAACCAGAACTCCACCATAACAGGCCATAGCCACATAAATAGAGCGACTTTGAATTCTTCTTTTTTCTCTGATGCTGTCAACTACATTTGAAGGAATATGGAAGATTGGGTCCAGACAGGTAGCGTGAAAGCTTTATGATCCTATTATTCAGCAAGTAAGAGAAGTAAGACAAGGGTTACAATCCATTCAGGTGCAAAGAAAGCCATTTAAAGGAACTTAATTGATTGGGTTGTCTGTTTAACTCTTTCATGATCTGGTTCAAAGTTGTGTTATTTGGACTGACTTCAACAACTTGTTGTTACTGCTTGTTTCCATAGATAATTATCGATGCGTGTACCTACTTGGTGACTTAATCTAACATGACGGATATTAATCTTCTTCTGAAATGAGGTGGGTGAGTAGTGCAAATTCTGCTGAATAATGCAGAAATAACAAATGGGTCTAAATAGGCTATCATGCTTCAGTTCATAGAAACATGGACTTGCCTATGGGAGCTGGATTTTGTTTTGTACTTGACAAAAAATATCTGGAAAAGCCCAAGTCATCACAACCGTACTCTGTTTTGGTGGTGTTGCCATGGGAGGAATGTTGACCAGGATAATGGAAGAACTTCCTACTCTTCTTCCAAGAGTACTATGGGATCTTTAGCACCTTCCTAAACCACTGGAACAGGCAGATGAGGAACTCATTTTAATATCTTGCCTGAAGAACGGCATTCTGACAAAGCAGCACTCCCACAGCACTGCACTGGAGTGTCAGCCTAGATTCTGTGGTCAAGCTCCCGGAGTGGGGTTTCTTTCTGACCACTAACAACCCAGCCAAGCTGACACAGAAACTTGGGGCCAGCAACTGTCGATGAGTAACTGGGAACCTGCATGGAAAGCTCTGCCTAACACCCTCATTTATTCTGTGAAGTCTGTGCTTCAGTGATTGTATTACAGGCTGCTTGCTGGCACAAGCCTGGGTGTGTAACTATTGCGCCATCAAACCTTACAATCTTTTACAGCCATGAAAACATACCTTCCCGTGCAGTGGTTTGCAGATGCTACAATATAAATCAATAGCAATGCAGGACAGTCTCTGTACCATATCAGTCCCCAATTTCTGCTTCTGCTCATATGCAGCATCTAAGAATGTTTTACTTGTCAGGGGCCACATGCAGAGTACAGTTCCCTCTACACTTCCCTAACAATGTAACTTAACCCTAGGGAAATCTTCCTATTTCTCACACCAGCCACCCTTGTGTATTCTTAGTGCCACTGCCAGTTTAGTGACGATCTATGCTGCAGATATTTACAATAAGGTACTTGATACCGACCGCACAAATTCATTTCAATGGACCCTTACTGTCATCAGACATAGTGAGACTTCTAGCCATTAGTTTGTGCTGGATTCAGACACAAGTTACTCTTTTAATCACCTGCGTCACCCAGTCAGGCTGATACTGCAGTGCAGTACAGAGGGAGTGCTGCACTGTCGGAGGTACCATCTTTCGGATGAGATGTTAAACCGAGGCCCTGTCCACCCTCTCAAGTGGATGCAAAAGATCCCATGGAACTATTTTGAAGAGGAGCAGGGAGTGCTCCCCGGTGTCCTGGCCAATATTTATCCCTCAACCAACATCACTGAAACAGATTATCTGGTCATTATCACATTGCTGTTTGTGGGATCTTGCTGTTGCAAATTGGCTGCCGTGTTTCCTACATTACAACAGTGACTTCACTTCAAAAAGTACTTCATTGATTGTAAAGCACTTTGGGACGCCCTGAGGTCATGAAAGGCGCTGTATAAATACAAGTTCTATCCTTTTTTTTGTATTCTTTAATTCTCTTGCTTTCTAACCAAGAGGCCGCATGCACAAAAAAAAATCCTCACTGAGGGAGGGCAGCCTAAACAGAGATAACAAGTGCCTGTTATGAGTTGATATAAATAACTACTGTATCATTGTCACAAAGAAGAAAAATCAGTTTACTCTAAAATAAGTACCAGCTATAACATCCAGGTAACTAGCTGGTAATAAAGCCCCAGTGTTTGATTGAGTGTAGTCTGCATTCGAACAGGAGACAGAGAGCTGATTAAAAGCAGTGAGCTGTCATCTTGTGCTTTTAATCAGTGCTCTGTTCCCTCTTTCCACACCCATCCCAATCAATCACACACTGCAGCTATCAGGGGATGGTGTGGGCTAAGAGGTTATTCTGTGTCAACTCAAACATTTTTTTGACAGTTTTATGCTGTTACCTTTCACAAAAATTTCATTAAAAAAAAAATTTGTGGGGTGAACATCATCCGTATGATGACCCATTGCCAAGAACTGGTTGCTGATTACCTCACCTTCCCAGAATTAGATCGATTTAATCATGAATTGGGTCAGCAAAGAGCCTTATTCTGTGACCGTACGGTCCCAAGAGTTAATGGTACAGGCACAACTTTATACTAGAAATGTATTTCAAAACTATCTTAATAAACCTCTAGGTGTATTATCCTGCTCCAGCAGGGCCCTTGAGCTGATTGAAATAATCTACTCCATCTCGCGGTTTAATCAGTTAGCTAGCCTCATCCTAATATAAACATGCTGGAACAGTCAAGTGTGGATGGTCTTGCTGAGATGACTGGTTACAGTGGGACAGCTTCAAACTTATCTCAAAGGAACTTGCACATTATATTGTCCCTCATCGCATCCCAAAGCACTTCACAACCAATTATTTACTTTTATAAACTGCAGTGACTGTTGTTATATTGGCAAACTCATCAGCCTGTATGCACAAAGCGAGTTCCCACAAATTGCAAAGACCAGTTAGACTGTTTTCGGTGCTGTTGATTAGGGGAGAAATGTTAGCCAAGGCATATGGAGGACTGCTTCTCTTTTGAGTTGTGCATGGGATCGTCAATGTCCAACTGAACCTGAAAACAGTCTGACGGGGCCTCGGTTTAAGGATAGCACCCCTTGACAAAGCAGCACCGTCAGCCTAGGTTATATACTCAACGCGTGGAATGGGGCTACAGCCCACAACTTCCGACTCGGGGCAAGCTTACACTCTTAAGCTCCAAATATACCATTCCACATGCAGCTCCTCCTCCCTGCATTCTCACTATGTTGAAATCAAATTCATCACACCATCTCCTACTCCAATTCATTCTTTTGCAGGACTCAAAATTCATCTTCTCCCCTCAGTGTTCCCTTCCTCCTACAATCTGCAGGCTTTTAAAACACAAGCTTGGTGTCACCAAGCCACTACTACTTTGCCTACTGTGTTCAACTTTTGGTAGTGTCCTGCACAAAGCTTTTCACTGAGGCTTCTCAGGTTAAAAAAAGGACACAACCTACATTGGGCGCAGCTCAGCAATAACGCTGAAACAGTTACTACTTCCTGCTTCATTAAATTTGAACTTCTCGCCTGCAGTCTTCTCAATATTTTACCATCTGCCAAAACTAAGGATTGAAACTTTTGAGGATGATCAAACGTTGACACCAGAGTATAAATATGGATACACAGCGATGCAGCAGGAGTTACACTGGAATAGAAGACAGACAACTCATTAAAGCAGAAGATGAAAGCAGTGGCTGACATCCCTGATGGATTACTAATTACACGGGTCAGGATGAAACAGGAGAACTTTCTTTTTAAAAAAAAGTAAACATTTTGATATTTTTTTTATTCATGGTAAAGAATTCGTCTTTTGTTTTTGAGAATGAATTTTTATTCTCCTCTATTACATTGATCATTTGAAGATTAGAGGCTCCAATACTGTGACCCAGGAGTGATGAAACACGCCATCCTTCTCTGCACAGGGATTTTCAAATCTTTCGTGGGAATCTGTTGGCTGGGGGCTCGGTGCTTTCCTGAAACAGAGGGAGCCACACCGAGGTCACTCTTATGCACCTCCTCATACCCAGTTTGGAGGGCATCATTGGCATAGACCTGCTGGCCCTGTCAGCCAGTGATGTTCAAAGCATGGAGGGACCAAAGCAAAGGAAGGCAAGCAAAGAATTAAATACTTTACAAAAGTGTTTATAATTTGTGCTTCAATCCAAAATGCTTTACCAGAAATTAAGAAATGTCAGTCAACCAGAGGCTTGCATTTTATTAAATCACTCGTAAATTGCTGTGACGTTGCCCATGTTTAGTTATTTTTAAACATACAAGATGGTAACAGTGTTGGAAGAGACTTCAGAAACTCACTCCACAGAGCCAACTAGTGGCCAGAACCCTGCAACTACAATGTGACAAATAACATCGCAAAATTGATGGGAAATCCTGACATAGCAACTTACAATGGTAAATGCTGAAAGACTAAACTTCTATTTGCGCAGCACCTTTCACGACCTCAGCACACCCCAAAGCGCTTTACAGCCAATGACGCACTTTTGAAATGCAGTCACTGTTGTCATGCAAGAAAACACGGCCACCAATTTGTGCACAAATAGCAATGAGATAAATGACCAGTTAATCTGTTGTGGTGTTAAACGAGGGATAAATTTTGGCCACTTGCTTTTCTTCAGGTAGTGCCATGGCAGCTTTTACATCCACCTGAGCAGGCAGATGGTGTCTCGGTTTCATCCAAATGCATCACCTCTGACAACCCAGTACACCCTCAGTACTGAACTGAATGCCAGCCCAGATTATGTACTTGTTGAAATAAAACCAAAACCACAACAACAGAAAGTAAAGTTTGTAGACAGGAAGAGCGCACTCTACGCAAGATTTTTAATATATAGATGTACTAGAATGTCACAAAGGCCTAAACAATGGGGATGGGGATTACTTAAAAAAAAAAGAATTTGTGAATTTTGTACTCATCAAGGTATAGGATGTCGGAGTAGGGAATAGAAAACTTTCCCATTCTGGGCATCTAGTCAAGGACTCCCAGGCCAGCTACAACACAGTTAGATGCAGAGAAAACCTCTCTGTGTTCTACTCCAAAAAATACCTCAACCCCAAATTCACAAAAGCAGCCCCTACTATATCAGTACAAAAATTGTTTCCATTTCCCCCAGTGGCCATCCTGTGGCCTCTGAGTGAGACTGGCAACTTAGTGTGCTCACTAGGAGCTGGGTTGAGACTAACCGCTGGAGCTCTGCTCCGCTCAAATTTGACTTCCCAACTTCTGGACACTCCTTGAAATCTACCTCTTTGACCAAGCTTTCAGTCAGCTGTCCTAATGTCTTTGGCTCGATGTCGAGCTTTGTCTGATTACGCTCCTGTAAAGCGCCTTGGGACATTTTAATGTGTTAAAAGTGCTATATAAATGCAAGGTGTTGCTGTTGTACAAATTTTTAAAATCGCATATCATTCAATAGATTTAATCTGTCACATTGCGTTAGCATCTCAGAAACCTCACCTTGCTTCATAACTTCAAAGTAAAGTGAAGTGCCAATCATGCAGCAAGAGTTCATTACCCATTAATGTGATGTTTGGAGATGGCTGCTCTTCAAATACAGTTCAAAAGACGACACTGTCCTCCCAGTGCAGATCCCCATGTGGGACAGCTGGCCAAGTTTCACACAAGAAAAAAAACCCTTCCTGGTCTTTCCTCACTCACCACCCCCCCTCCCCCCAGATACATTTCAAATTTTCAAATTATAGCAACGTTAGTCAAGCACTTGAAGTTCTTCTGTTTTTCATGTCGGTCGGTGCTCCAATAACTCAACACCTTTACATGTTTGAAAAAAGTAGGACCCGAGAGATCTGTTCAGAAACAGCACTATTATAGAAGTGTTTCAAAGATTTATTCTGCTGCTCCTAAACAAATAGCCCCTGGAAAAAAGAAAATATGTACAATTTAAAGTTTTCCTCGTTGTTCCTGTCTTGGGTAATATTTCAGCTAACTAGTATAAATTAATTTTTTTTTGGTAAAAGTGTTTATTAGTTTCTTCTTTTCCCTACTTAACCTCTGCAATCTTCTCCCACCCTATACCTCAGTACTTACCTTTATTTTTCCAACTCTGGAATATTGTACATTTGTGCATTCACCCTTCCTTAGTGGTAGAGCCTTTAACCACCCCTCCCTGTGCATTGAAACTCTCCTCCTATAGCTCCTCATCGTGATATATCTCATCTTCAAAGGTCTCCACAAAACTTGCCCCTTTGATTGTGCTTTCTCCGAACCCCTCTTACTTTGTCTATCTCTGTTCTCCTCCATTCTGGCCTCTTGCGCATCCCCAATTTCCATCGCTCCACCATTGGCGGCGGTGCCTTCAGCTGACTAGGCCCTAAACTCTGGAATTCCCTCCCTAAACTTCTCTGTCTCTCTCACCTCCTTTAAGACGCTCCTTAAAACCTACCTATTTGACCAAGCTTTTGATCACCTGTCACAAAGTCTCCTTATGTGGCTTGGTGTCAAATTTTGTTTGATAACAATCCTGTGAAGCACCTTGGTACGTCTTACTACGCTAAAGGCGTTGTATAAATGTAAATTATTGTTGTTGATGCACTCCCCCATAAAGCCGCTTGGGGCAAATCCTGATGTTGCTGTCTCTAACTTGATCTCTCGCCCGAGTTCTGATGTTGCTGTCATCTCACTGCCCACAGTTGCAGAGACAAAGAGAGAGAGGTAAAAGCTGGAGAGTAAGAAAGTAAAGAGAGAAAAAGCAAAGTAAAACAGCCGGGGGAGAGACAGTAGTGAACACAGAGAGAGGGAGAGACAGAAATAAATGCAGGCACATAGAAGTAAAGGCAGAGAGAGAAAGAAACTGAAATGAGAAAGGATAGAAACTGAAATAGAGTGTGATTTAGGGTACATTTATAGTACAACTTTAGCAGGGGCCTTCTCATCCACACTAAAGTTACAGTGTAAATGCATCCTTAATCAGATGTGGCCCACTCACTCGTTGCATCAGTAGGTTTCCATCCACTCCAAAGGACTGGACAACCCTGTCATAAAGTACCTCTGTGTATTGTGATTTATAGCCTTTCATCCATATCAGTCAGCCAGAGGGTTTCTCAATAGGGAACAGGGACAACTTTTGTTCGTTTCCTCAAACAGCTTTTCCCTTTAACAGCTGCTGCTAATACTTAAACCAACAACGCACATAGTTCACCTATCTTTCCACTACGTGGCTTCTAGATGTCTCAGTGTGAGCTCCGGAGACCATAGCAGAAAAATAAACACTTGAAGCTGGGTGGATGGTGCTGGTGAGGGAGGATTCATTAGTATAACATCGCAGACAGGTATAACAGCTGTACATAAATGGCAACTCTTGCACGTAAAAGGTGAACAGTTCCTATAGGATATCTGCTACACGTAGTCCAGTGTCAGCTTTTACCTGGTGCTCATAACAAACATCATATGGACTTTGCCAAACCAATTTGCTCAATTTTTCTCCTTGAACTCCATTGCTATACTCTTTGGTTCCAATTGCCTTCTTTGCCCTTATATGGATTTTCAAAAGGTGTTTGATAAAGTGCCGCATGGTAGGCTTGCTATTAAGATTGCGGCCCATGGAATTAAGGGGACAATAGCAACATGGATACAGAATTGGCTGAATGACAGGAAACAGAGAGTAGTGGTGAGCGGTTGTTTTTCGGACTGGAGGGAGGTGTGCAGTGGTGTTCCCCAGGGGTTAGTGCTGGGACCACTGCTTTTCTTCATATAAATTAATGACTTGGACTTGGGAGTACAGGGCACAATTACAAAATCTGCGGATGACACAAAACTTGGAAGGGTAGTGAACAATGAGGAGGATAGTGATAGACTTCAAGAGGATATAGATACTATGGTGCCATGGGCGGACACGTGGCAGATGAAGTTTAATGCGAGGTGATGCATTTCGGTAGGAAAAATGAGGAGAGGCAATATAAACTAGAGGGCACAATTCTAAAAGGGGTGGAGGAACAGAGGGATCTGGGGTGTATATGCATAAATCGTTGAAGGTAGCAGGACAGGTTGAGAAAGCGGTTAAAAAAGAATACGGGGTCCTGGGCATAATAAATAGAGGCATAGAGTACAAAAGCAAGGAAGTCATGATGAACCTTTATAAAACACTGGTTCGGCCACAACTGGAGTATTGTGTCCATTTCTGGGCATCGCACTTTAGGAAAGGTGTGAAGGCCTTAGAGAGGGTGCAGAGGAGATTTACCAGAATGATTCCAGGGATGAGGGACTTAAATTACGTGGATAGATTGGAGAGGCTGGGATTGTTCTCCTTGGAACAGAGAAGGTTGAGAGGAGATTTGGTAGAGGTGTTCAAAATCATGAAGGGTCTAGACAGAGTGGAGAGAGAGAAACTGTTCCCATTGGGAAGGGTCAAGAACCAGAGGGCATAGATTTAAGGTGATTGGCAAAAGAACCAAAGGTGATATGAGGAAAAACTTTTTTACACAGCGAGTGGTTAGGAGCTGGAATACACTGCCCGAGGGAGTGGTGGAGGCAGATTCAATCATGGCCTTCAAAAGAGAACTGGATAAATACTTGAAACAAAAAATGTGCAGGGCTATGGGGATAGGGCGGGGCAGTGAGACTAGCTGGATTGCTCCTGCATAGAGCCGGCACGGACTCGATGGGCCGAATGGCCTCCTTCTGTGCTGTAACCGTCTATGATTCAATGTATAATTAGCCTCTCTGTCTCTGGGTCTGTCTGTCTGTTCTTTTAATTGCAAATTGCCTCCTCCCCGCGTCCCCTCCGCCCAAAACCAAGTTATACTGTGGGATAAAACAGCAAATAATGTAACTAGAATATAGGTACCTTTCAGCAGAACAGATCACAACAACTCGAGGCATTAACCTATTGTTCTCTTTCGGATGCTGACTGACCTGTTGTATATTTCTTACTTTAGATTTATAGCACTTAAGAACATAAGAAATAAGAGCAGGAGGAGGCCATAGGGTCCCTCGAGCCTGATCCGCCATTCAATAAGATCATGGCTGATCTTCTACTTCAATTACACTTTCCTGCCCTATCTCCATATCCTTTGATTCCCTTAGTGTCCAAAAATCTATCGATCTCAATCTTGAATATACTCAATGTCTGAGCAGCCACAGTTCTCATAGGGTAGAGAATACCAAAGATTCACAACCCTCGGAGTGAAAAAAATTTTCCTCTTCTCAGTCCCAAATGGTCGACCTCATCTTCAGACTATGCCCCCGAGTTCTAGACTCTCCAGCCAGGGGCAACAGCCTCTCAGCATCTACCCTGTCAAGCCCTCTAAGAATTTTATATGTTTCAATGAGATCACCTCTCATTCTCCTAAACTCCAGAGAATATGGGCCCATTCTACTCAATCTCTCCTCATAGGACAACCCTCTCATCTCAGGAATCAATCTAGTGAACCTTCGTTGCACCCCCTCTAAGACAACATAGGTAAGGAGACCAAAACTGTACACACTACTCCAGGTGTGGTCTCACCAGAGCCCTATATAATTGCAGCAAGACCTCCTTACTCTTATACTCCAAACCCCTTGCAATAAAGGCTAACATACCATTTGCCTTCCTAATTGCTTGCTGTACCCGCATGTTAACTTTCTGTGAATCGTGTACAAGGACACCCAAATCCCTTTGAACACCAACATTTCTTAGTCTCTCACCTTTTAAAAAATATTCTGCTTTTCCGTTCCTACCAAAGTGAATAACCTCACATTTCCCCACATTATACTCCATTTGCCACCTTCTTGCCCACTCACTTAACCTGTCTGTATCTCTTTGCATCCTCCTCACAGCTTAATTTCCCACCTAGCTTTGTATTGTCAGCAAACTTGGATATATTACACTCGGTCCCCTCATTTAAGTCATTAATATACATTGTAAACAGCTGAGGCCCAAGAACTGATCCTTGAGGAACCTCACTAGTTACAGCCTGCCAACCCGAAAATTATCCGTTTATTCCTACTCTCTGTTTTCTGTCCATTAACCAATCCTCAATCCAGGCTAAAATATTAACCCCAATCTCATGGGCCCTAATTTTGTGTAACAACCTCCTGTGTGGCACCTTATCAAATGCCTTTTGAAAATCCAAAATCCACTTGTGGTTCTTTTTTTTCCTTTCACCAATTTTCTGCTCTCCCTTCCTGCAGGCATTGATTCCTTAGTGGGATTCAGTTCCATGGACATCATACATACCTCGCCTAAGTGGCCATTTTGAGTCTTGCCAGTAAAAGTTGCAAGCTATTCAACCACACGGGCATCACAGCTAAGCGTGAACCTATCCTGACCCGATATCCACACTTGTACACGTCCAGCAGGGGTCACAGGATAGTGATCAGGGGTGATTTTCTCTTCCCTATCCCAGGGGCAGGAGCAAATTGCAGAACCCCTCCCTCTGCAGTAAGCCGAGATCAGCTAATGGCACAGACTGGGAATTCAACCTAGGACCTTCCTAGTCTCTATGCCTCAGCTACTCACTGGATAAATTCATTGAGCTATCAGGGGAGACACATTTTTTTCTTTTTATTTCATACTGGGGTTGTTGACTGTCACCATACAGTGGGTTAAGTGTTAGGTTTTGAAAACTTTAAATAGCCGCTTGGCGAATGAGTTCACTGCAGTCACAAAGTGGTGATTTCACACAAAGAAAGGCTTTACTACTTGGTTATCTTGGTTTAAGTGTTGCACCCAGCACTGTTGTTTCCCGACACTCAGGTACATGCAGCTGGCAGTAAACTTGCCGGGTTCACTAAGTTCTGTGGCTGGGAATATCTATTTCTTTCCCTGGTCTTCCCAGCAGTCGGCTTTACCAAGTCTGGCAATAGGTCCACTAGTTCATGGCATTTTACAGCACAGAAATAGGCCACTTGGCACAACAGGTCTATGCTCCACTCGAGCCTCCTCCCACTCTACTTCATCTCACGCTATCAATATATCCTTCTTTTTGTTTATCCCTCATGTGTTTATCTAGCCTCTCCTTAAATGCATCGATGTGGTAGCGAATTCCACATTCTAACCACTCTCTGGATAAAGACATTTCTCTTGAATTCCTTACTGGATTTATTAGTGATTATCTTGTATTTATGACTCCAGTTTTGGACTCCCCTGCAAGTGGAAACAGCCTCTTTATGTCTACCCTTTTGATCCCCTTCATAAGTTTAAAGACCTCTATCAAGTCACCTCTCAGTCTTCTCTTTTCTAGAGAAAAGAGCCCCACCCTGTTCAGTCTTTCGTTAGGAGTTAAACTAAAGAGTAGGACCTCAAAGGTAGTAATCTCAGGATTGCTACCAGTGCCACGGGTTAGTCAGAGTAGGAATGACAGGATAGCTAAGATGAATACGTGGCTTGAGAGATGGTGCAAGAGGGAGGGATTCAAATTCCTGGGCCATTGGAACCGGTTCTGGGGGAGGTGGGACCAGTACAAATTGGACGGTCTGCATCTGGGCAGGACTGGAACCAATGTCCTAGGGGGAGTGTTTGCCAGTGCTGTTGGGGAGGGTTCAAACTAATGTGGCAGGGGGATGGGAACCGATGCAGGAAGTCAGTGGGAAATAAAGTGGTGACAGAAACAAAAGGCAGTAAGGGAGAGTGTACAGAACATGACCGGACAGATGGTCTGAGAAAGCAGGGCAAAGACCAAGGGAAGTCTAGATTAAACTGCATTTATTTCAATGCAAGAAGTCTGATGGGCAAGGCAGATGAACTCAGGGCATGGATGGGTACATGGGACTGGGATGTTATAGCTATTACTGAAACATGGCTAAGGGAGGGGCAGGACTGGCAGCTCAATGTTCCAGGGTACAGATGCTATAGGAAAGATAGAGCAGGAGGTAAGAGAGGAGGGGGAGTTGCGTTCTTGATTAGGGAGAACATCACGGCAGTAGTGAGAGGGGATATATCCGAGGGTTCGCCCACTGAGTCTATATGGGTAGAACTGAAAAATAAGAAGGGAGAGATCACTTTGATAGGATTGTACTACAGACCCCCAAATAGTCAACGGGAAATTGAGGAGCAAATATGTAAGGAGATTACAGACAGCTGCAAGAAAAATAGGGTGGTAATAGTAGGGGACTTTAACTTTCCCAACATTGACTGGGACAGCCATAGCATTAGGGGCTTGGATGGAGAGAAATTTGTTGAGTGTATTCAGGAGGAATTTCTCATTCAGTATGTGGATGGCCCGACTAGAGAGGGGGCAAAACTTGACCTCCTCTTGGGAAATAAGGAAGGGCAGGTGACAGAAGTGTTAGTGAGGGATCACTTTGGGACCAGTGATCATAATTCCATTAGTTTTAAGATAGCTATGGAGAAGGATAGGTCTGGCCCAAAAGTTAAAATTCTAAATTGGGGAAAGGCCAATTTTGATGGTATTAGACAGGAACTTTCAGAAGTTGATTGGGAGAGTCTGTTGGCAGGCAAAGGGACGTCTGGTAAGTGGGAGGCTTTCAAAAGTGTGTTCACCAGGGTTCAGGGTAAGCACATTCCTTATAAAGTGAAGGGCAAGGCTGGTAGAAGTAGGGAACCTTGGATGACTCGGGAGATTGAGGCACTAGTCAAAAAGAAGAAGGAGGCATATGACATGCATAGGCAGCTGGGATCAAGTGGATCCCTTGAAGAGTATAGAGATTGCCGGAGTAGAGTTAAGAGAGAAATCAGGAGGGCAAAAAGGGGATATGAGATTGCTTTGGCAGATCAGGCAAAGGTGAATCCAAAGAGCTTCTACAAATACATAAAGGGCAAAAGGGTAACTAGGGAGAGAGTAGGGCCTCTTAAGGATCAACAAGGTCATCTATGTGTGGAACCACAAGAGATGGGTGAGATCCTGAATGAATATTTCACATCGGTATTTACGGTTGAGAAAGGCATGGATGTTAGGGAACTTGGGGAAATAAATAGCGATGTCTTGAGGAGTGTACATATTACAGAGAGGGAGGTGCTGGAAGTCTTAACGCGCATCAAGGTAGATAAATCTCCGGGACCTGATGAAATGTATCCCAGGACGTTATGGGAGGTTAGGGAGGAAATTGCGGGTCCCCTAGCAGAGATATTTGAATCATCCACCGCTACAGGTGAGGTGCCTGAAGATTGGAGGGTAGCAAATGTTGTGCCTTTGTTTAAGAAGGGCGGCAGGGAAAAGCCTGGGAACTACAGACCAGTGAGCCTGACATCTGTAGTGGGTAAGTTGTTAGAGGGTATTCTGAGGGACAGGATCTACAGGCATTTGGAGAGGCAGGGACTAATTAGGAACAGTCAGCATGGTTTTGTGAGAGGAAAATCATGTCTCACGAATTTGATTGAGTTTTTTGAAGGGGTAACCAAGAAGATAGATGAGGGCTGTGCAGTAGACGTGGTCTACATGGACTTCAGCAAAGCCTTTGACAAGCGCATGGTAGGTTGTTACATAAGGTTAAATCTCATGGGATCCAAGGTGAGGTAGCCAATTGGATACAAAATTGGCTTGACGACAGAAGACAGAGGGTGGTTGTAGAGGGTTGTTTTTCAAACTGGATGCCTGTGTCCAGCGGTGTGCCTCAGGGATCGGTGCTGGGTCCGCTGTTATTTGTTATTTATATTAATGATTTGGATGAGAATTTAGGAGGCATGGTTAGTAAGTTTGCAGATGACACCAAGATTGGTGGCATTGTGGACAGTGAAGAAGGTTATCTAGGATTGCAACGGGATCTTGATAAATTGGGCCAGTGGGCCGATGAATGGCAGATGGAGTTTAATTTAGATAAATGTGAGGTGATGCATTTTGGTAGATCGAATCGGGCCAGGACCTACTCCGTTAATGGTAGGGCGTTGGGGAGAGTTATAGAACAAAGAGATCTGGGAGTACAGATTCATAGCTCCTTGAAAGTGGAGTCACAGGTGGATAGGGTGGTGAAGAAGGCATTCAGCATGCTTGGTTTCATTGGTCAGAACATTGAATGCAGGAGTTGGGATGTCTTGTTGAAGTTGTACAGGGCATTGGTGAGGCCACACTTGGAGTACTGTGTACAGTTCTGGTCACCCTATTATAGAAAGGATATTATTAAACTAGAAAGAGTGCAGAAAAGATTTACTAGGATGCTACCGGGACTTGATAGTTTGACTTACAGGGAGAGGTTAGACAGACTGGGACTTTTTTCCCTGGAGAGTAGGAGGTTAAGGGGTGATCTTATCGAAGTCTATAAAATAATGAGGGGCATAGATTAGGTAGATAGTCAAAATCTTTTCCCAAAGGTAGGGGAGTCTATAATGAGGGGGCATAGATTTAAGGTGAGAGGGGAGAGATACAAAAGGGTCCAGAGGGGCAATTTTTTCACTCAAAGGGTGGTGAGTGTCTGGAACGAGCTGCCAGAGGCAGTAGTAGAGGCGGGTACAATTTTGTCTTTTAAAAAGCATTTGGACAGTTACATGGGTAAGATGGGTATACAATTGTAAACAATTTTACAACACCAAGTTATAGTCCAGCAATTTTATTTTAAATTCACAAGCTTTCGGAGGCTTCCTCCTTCGTCAGGTAAATTTACCTGACGAAGGAGGAAGCCTCCGAAAGCTTGTGAATTTAAAATAAAATTGCTGGACTATAACTTGGTGTTGTAAAATTGTTTACAATTGTCAACCCCAGTCCATCACCGGCATCTCCACATCAAGATGGGTATAGAGGGATATGGGCCAAGTGCAGGCAATTGGGACTAGCTTAGTGGTATAAACTGGGCGACATGGACATGTTGGGCCGAAGGGCCTGTTTCCATGTTGTAACTTCTATGATTCTATGATTCTATCATTGTACCCTCTTAGTTCTGGTATCATCCTTGTAAATGAGTCAGAAGACTGCGGCACTAGTACAGCACTTAACTCAATCTAAAACAGCAGCTTTTTAGTAGCCATAGGAATTTAGATAATTGAAGTTCTGACAAGATAATACATGAACACTGCCAGACATTCGTTCACCAGTTCTTACGTAAACACGCTTCTCCACTGTTTGACTGGCTTGTGGTGGCCTGTAACTATTCATTGTAAGATCCTCTCCCAATCAACAGGGCCCAAGAGTGTGAATAACAAAGCTGTGACACACTCGATTAGCAAGGCGGTGTCATAGACTATGAAAGTGAAACTCAAGCAGTTTTCTAGTCATTGTAAACTGAACAGTGTGCATATGGTTCACTCCCCGAGCAAGTATCCACACTCTATTTGGGGCTTGTTCCAGTGGCACAGAAGTGTAGTGATTTAAAGGTCGTAAAAGAGTAGTGATAAGCACTATGACAATTAAGTACTTAACTCTAAGTGTTCTTTTCCTTTTTCTTTAACTGGTTGATTTGATGGAGATTTCTGGGGCTCCTTCAGTTAACCATTTTGTTACAGTGAACACGTTGGGATAAATTAAGATTTTGGAGTCTAGATTTTTTTGCTTGGGGAAAAAACCCTGAGTGGAATTTGGTGGAACTCCATTTGCACCCACTCAATGTGAAGTGGGTGGTCCTTGCTGTAATTTAAATAGTTCGGTCAGCTTCAGGCATCAGGAACATCACAGATTGGGAGCTCAAACGTCATGGGAGCAGGAATTAGTGTGCTGCTGCAGGATTTTAAGGGCTGCAGCAGCTAAAAGAGGAAAGCATCCAGTAAATGCAACTGGGTGAAAAGCAGAAAGATTTGTGAATGGAGAGATCTACAGGAGGGAGGAGAAAACCCACCCCCCAGGTTCGGAAATGCACATGAGGAAGTGCAGCTGGATAAAGACAAAGACAAATCAGTTTATTTTCCTAATGGTGAGAGACTAGGAGCTGTGGAGGAGCAAAGGGATTTGGGAGTCCATGTACACAAATCACTAAAAGCTAATGCACAGCTACAAAAAGTAATCAAAAAGGCTAATGGAATGTTAGCTTTTAATTCAAAGGGGTTGGAATTCACTGGGAAGTGATGCTTCAGTTGTACAGAGCCTTGGTCAGACCCCATCTGGAGTACTGCGTTCAGTTTTGGACACCAAACCTCAGGAAAGATATACCGGCCTTGGAAGGGGTACAGCATTGAACCACCAGAATGATACCGAGGCTTAAAGGGTTAAATTACGAGGACGGGATGTATAAACTTGGCCTGTATTCCCTTGTGGGGTGATCTAATCAAAGTGTTTAAAATGATAAAGGGACTTGATAGGGTAGATGCAGAGAAACTATTTCCTCTGGTGGGGGAATCCAGAACAAGGGGGCATAATCTTTAAATTAGAGCTAGGCCATTTAGTAGTGAAATCAGGAAGCACTTTTTCGCACAAAGGGTAGTGGAAATCTGGAATTCACTTCCCCAAATGGCTGTGGATGCTGGGGGTCAATTGAAATGATCAAGGCTGAGATTGATAGATTTTTGTTGGGTAAGGGTATTGAGGGATATGGAGCAAAGTCAGGTAAATGGAGCTGAGGTACAGATCAGCCATGATCTAATTAGGCTCGAGGGGCTGAATGGTCTACTCTTGTTCCTATGGTCACACCCATATTTGATATGTTATAGATTGCAGCATTTATATTCATATAGCCAAGATGTTGTTTATAAAAACCTCAGAGGATTTCCCCCCTTTTCCTTTTCATTTCCTGGTCCATACTTGAGGCATCCCTGAAAATATGTTGATGCTTTGTTCCTAGCTTAACTAAAAAGAATGCATTAGACATCCAACAAGACAAAATTTAACAAAGCTATCTGTGTCAAACTAACAGAAGTCTTAGCTCTATGTCCCACAGCGAGTGGGCCTGTCGCTGCTGATCAGTTCTCTTCACCAACATTTCAAAATCATTTTCACCTACTAACTCTAGTCTCCAAAGGAAGAAAACAGAACACAGGCAGAAAAAAATACCTACCCATCCAAGCCCACAAATCACCACTCCTGGAACAAGTTCAGCTTTCCACTTGCAGCACACCTAGACCTTGCTTCTCTTGTACTTTTACCAAGTATCCATCAGAACTTGTCCAGCTCCACTTCTGATATGTTCAAAGAGAGGTTGAATAGACCATTGATGCATACTGGCTGAGTATGGAAACTATACTGACACAATGATCAAACACTGGCATTGATCATGTGTTCCAACAATTTTCAAATTCGTTCTTTTATGGAGCCTGGCTTTAGAGAACAAATGGTTACTAAATATCTAAAATGAAAAGAAAACTGCAAGTGCTGGAAATCTATAATTCTACTATATTAGAACATGTTGGAGATAAGTTTCAAATTAGGATAGTTTACAAGGAAATGGGGATTACTTATGTCAATGCATCTGCTCGCACACAATGTCACTAATAGCAGCTGAAATCATTTATCAGGCCAGTTACAATGAGGCATTGAAGAATCACAGCTAGAGAAGGCCTTTCAGGAGGTTTTTCAAACCCCTTTTTTGACCAACATCTGCATTTAATCTTAGAATATTGCCAAAATTTATATCAAAGAAAGTTTATGTTTTGTGCAAAATGACCAATATTTTTTTTAAGCCTCCTTTTTGACAACTGATTTCAAGCCTTCCATCTGCTGAAGCTTACCTTTGATGAACAAGTTGCTCAGATATAAACTACTGCTGTCTGTAAATCACACTATATTGCTCAGGTTCTGTGGCTATGCAGCTCTGAATTACTGCAGTGTGCTCACTTCCCTGTCCTCAGAAAAATAATTGAAAAATTTGACAGGCTTTAATTTGTTCTCGTTTTTAAACCTTAATGAAATCATTAATCTTACACGACTTTGATGGGTAATTTAATTAGTGTTTCTTTGTTATAAGTTAATATTGTCAATTACTTGGGCCGCCTTTTTTGCATAGCTCATCTTCAGGGATTGTCGACAGGAAGCCCTATATTTAATAATTACAACCTATTTCTATGTGCCCCTGAAGCGGATTCTTCGAGTCCTGCAAGAGATTGTTGCAGCTCACATTGTTCTGTTGATACTATATGTGTGTTCTGTTTTACTATCAGCAAGATACAACTCTCCTCCCTCCCTTCCCTTCCAAACCCTGTCACGGGGAAGCCCAACATAAATGAAGCCAAAAGTCTGATACAGCTCAAAAGTATTTACGCATTTGTACAATATACACTTCTTAAATACACAATGCAATTTTTTAATACATCACCTGCCTCCTACTGATTGACAACGAGGGGATGGGGGAAAAAAACTTGACCAGGGAGTTACAAGTTCCACAAATTCACTCCTGCTATTTTCAACTGAATTGCAAAGTACTAAGGCTAGGCATCTCGCCAATGAGGGTAGATCACCATTAAGAGTTCAAATTCCCTCCCCCTATCTCCAAACAATAAACACTGCTCAACAGAATGCATTACAGAAATACTGTTGACTGACACTCAGTTTAGGTAGCTCAAGTAGACCGTGGTAAAATCTCCCAGTGCTTAGTCCATTTGTCAAAAATCAATTCTCACCCATTATCCCTCCTCTTGGCACTGGTTGCTCTTCCGTACCTCATTCAAATAACCATTCTTCATATATTAG
Organism: Heptranchias perlo; assembly: GCF_035084215.1. NCBI lineage: Eukaryota > Metazoa > Chordata > Chondrichthyes > Hexanchiformes > Hexanchidae > Heptranchias > Heptranchias perlo. The sequence goes on from NC_090346.1 coordinate 13,601,943, forward strand.
CCTAGACGGTTCAGCCACGCAGAGCAACGCAGCCAAGCAATTCGCCCGAGTCAGAAGGTTGTGGGTTCAAGTCACACTCCAGGGACTTGAGAACAAAATCTAGGCTGACACTCCAGTGCAGTACTGAGAGAGTGCTGCACTGTCGGAGGTGCCGTCTTTCGGATGAGATGTTAAACCAAGACTGCTCTCTCAGGTTGGCATAAAAGATACCATGGCACTATTTTGAAGAAGAGCAGGGGAGTTCTCCCCAGAGTCCTGGCCAACATTTATCCCTCAAACAACATCACTAAAGCAGATTATCTGGTCATTATCACATTGCTGTTTGTGGGACTCTGCTGTGTGCAAATTGGCTGCTGCATTTCCTACATTACAATAGTGACAACACTTCAAAAGTACTTTATTGGTTTTAAAACACCTTGGGATGTCCTGAGGTCATGAAAGTGTTATATAAATGTCATGATGTGGAGATGCCGGTGATGGACTGGGGTTGACAATTGTAAACAATTTTACAACACCAAGTTATAGTCCAGCAATTTTATTTTAAATTCACAAGCTTTCGGAGATTTTCTCCTTCCTCAGGCAAATGTTTCAAGAGCTCCTTGAAGCCTACGCATTTATACATATTGAACAATACATGGTGTTTACAGACTGCCCCTGCAACTGCCCGTTGCCAAGGCAATCACCGTGTTCAGACAGAGAGGTGTCACCTGCAGAACCCCCGAATACACATTCAACAAAAAAACAAACAGGGAAAAAAAACAGAGAAAAAAAAACACAGAGAGAGGCAGAAACATCCGGAAGGCAGAGAGAGCCAGCAAATGACCCATTATATTAAAAACAGATAACATTTGTTCGCTGGTGGGGTAACGTGTAGCGTGACATGAACCCAAGATCCCGGTTGAGGCCGTCCTCATGGGTGCGGAACTTGGCTATCAATTTCTGCTCGACGATTTTGCGTTGTCGTGTGTCTCGAAGGCCGCCTTGGAGTACGCTTACCCGAAGGTCGGTGGATGAATGTCCATGACTGCTGAAGTGTTCCCCGACTGGGAGGGAACCCTCCTGTTTGGCGATTGTTGCGCGGGCCACAGCAAAAAATCGCATAGACCTCCTCAGGAGACTAACACGGGACGCAACCAACAGAGTACCCTTTGTCGTCCAGTACTTCCCCGGAGCGGAGAAACTACGCCATGTTCTCCGCAGCCTTCAACATGTCATCAATGAGGACAAACACCTCGCTATGGCCATCCCCACACCTCCACTACTCGCCTTTAAACAGCCACCCAACCTCAAACAGACCATCGTTCGCAGCAAACTACCTAGCTTTCAAGAGAACAGCGTCCACGACGCCACACAACCCTGCCACGGTAACCTCTGCAAGACATGCCAGATCATCGACACAGATACCACCATCACACGAGATGACACCACCCACCAGGTGCATGGTTCATACTCCTGTGACTCGGCCAACGTTGTCTACCTCATACGTTGCAGGAAAGGATGCCCCAGAGCATGGTACATTGGCGAGACCATGCAGACGCTGCGACAACGGATGAACGGACACCGCGCAACAATCGCCAAACAGGAGGGTTCCCTCCCAGTCGGGGAACACTTCAGCAGTCATGGACATTCATCCACCGACCTTCGGGTAAGCGTACTCCAAGGCGGCCTTCGAGACACACGACAACGCAAAATCGTCGAGCAGAAATTGATAGCCAAGTTCCGCACCCATGAGGACGGCCTCAACCGGGATCTTGGGTTCATGTCACGCTACACGTTACCCCACCAGCGAACAAATGTTATCTGTTTTTAATATAATGGGTCATTTGCTGGCTCTCTCTGCCTTCCGGATGTTTCTGCCTCTCTCTGTGTTTTTTTTTCTCTGTTTTTTTTCCCTGTTTGTTTTTTTGTTGAATGTGTATTCGGGGGTTCTGCAGGTGACACCTCTCTGTCTGAACACGGTGATTGCCTTGGCAACGGGCAGTTGCAGGGGCAGTCTGTAAACACCATGTATTGTTCAATATGTATAAATGCGTAGGCTTCAAGGAGCTCTTGAAACATTTGCCTGAGGAAGGAGAAAATCTCCGAAAGCTTGTGAATTTAAAATAAAATTGCTGGACTATAACTTGGTGTTGTAAAATTGTTTACAATTATATAAATGTAGGTTCTTTCTTCTTTTTATAGTGAGAGGAAGGTGAGAAAAGGAAAGACAAACCTGTATTTATATAGCACTTTATTATATCTCTCAGAGCATTCTTAAAGTGCATCACATATAATGAATTACTTTGGAATACAGTGGCTTTTGCTATGTTGGCAAATCCCAACTCTATAAACTCTTACTGGTGTCAAAAACTCATGCATATGAGCTTATATTGGCTGTAAAATGCTTTGGGATGTCCTGAGTTTGTGAAAAGGGCGATATAAATGCAAGTTCTCTCTTTCTTTATCTGCCAGGGCTGTTCACCCAATATCAATAGCAAGCATGAGTCTGACAAAAAAAGTGGCACTTAACAAGTTTGATCCAAAAAAAATTTGGAACATTCCTAGAAGGCTTACAAATACAGTCTTGCTTTTAAGTTATAAAAACAAAGTCTAAAAACATGGCTTGGTGTGCAATGCTATTAAAATAATTTCCCCACTAGCACAGGCAGTGATTTCTCCAGCCTCAGTGGCAAACAGATAATATTGCAATGGGAACCACTTAGTTAAAACATTTTAAACATTTATTTGTTATATATGCACAAATTGAATCATTTATTTGCTAATGTTTCAATCAATAGTGGAGCTCCAGATTAAATGCGTGAGCTAAAGAAAAGCTTTTCATTTAGAGACAAAATTAACGGAGGATTCAAATCGACTGAGAACCGTGGGACGTAACTGAAGGCCTAGAGTTTGATTGGACCTCAAGCTTCCCCCCCTCCCACTCCTAAATAGCAACAGACTCTTTTCCCTTCACACACGCAGTTTTAGGAAAATAAATGTATGGAAATTCACCGTAAGGAAGGGTCGGTAACCAGAGGACACAGATTTAAGGTAATTGGCAAAACAGCCAGAGGTGAGATGAGAAGAATTTTTTTAATGCAGCAGAGTTGTTATGATCTGGAATGCACTGCCTGAATGGGTGGTGGAAGCAGATTCTATAGTAACTTTCAAAAGGGAATTGGATAAATACTTGAAAATGAAAAATTTGCAGGGCTATGGGAAAAGGGCAGAGGAGTAGGACTAATTGGATAGCACTTTCAAAGAGCTGACACAGACACAATAGGCCGAATGACGACCCGTTATGCTGTAAGATTTTCTGATTCTATGAATGCATGACACAGCAAATGCAATGACAATAAATTAATTTGAATGGTTGACCCTGACTCAGTCACAGTATTTAGACTCTGTCTCTGTGCCGAAGACAAAAGCTGCCATGTTTCAATGCACGATGAGCACATGATGTTTGCATTTATATTGCTTGAGAAGCTCACAGTACTCATTGGGAGGCATCAACTGAGCTCTGTGGGCGCTGTGACAATCTGACCGTGACTTACTCCCCTTCCCAGGCTCCAGGAGCCCACTTGAAACTTTGCTCAGTCAAGCACCCCCCACTCCCCCCACCTCTCTGTTTATCTGTCGCTCGCTTGCACACAGGCCTAACAAGATAACAGCAAGTATAAAAACTCAGGGCTTTAAAAAAAAACTAACAAAAAGAATCTATTTGTCGAGTCCCAGGAGACTGAAAAAACATCAAAAATACAATTTTCCTGCTCATGAAGCTGTTTTTTCCCCCCCCAACTGTCAGCACTTTCTCTTAGCGTTTCTAAATCTGATCAATATTCCACTGTTGCCCAAAGGACAGCAAAATGTTTATTTCATCAGTGTCTTTTCTGCTGCTTTAACACATTTTAATCCCAGAATTTTGTATTAAGACTTACTTTTGAATCTGAAAGCGTGTGTACGAGTCTGTTTTATCGCACTTCCTCACTTGCTCTGGATAAAAGAAAATTGGGATTTCACACCCAAGGCTAAGCCATACTAAAAGCATCGGCCTCACTATTCCGTTATTCTGTTGTAATCCTTCTTAAATAACAAATGCTGTATATCCACTGGAACTGCTTCCATTATCAATTTTTCTTTTTGTGTGTGTTTATTACCATAAAGATTTGAGGATATTAAAAATGGAATCCCTTTCCTGGTTTTTGCATTTATTAGCAGCTCCTAATACACTTAGCACAGCGATTTCACAAAGCAATCCACCGTGTAATAAATTAGGATTTGCGCAAAAAACTTCCAAAGGATTATCATTTGTGGCAAGTTCCTGAATGTTGTTTATGTGTCCTGGCCAATATTTATCCCTCAACTAACTTCATCTAAAGCAGATTATCTGGTCATTATCACATTGCTGTTTGTGGGAGCTTGCTGCAGCGTTTCTTACATTACAACAGTGACTACTCTTCAAAGGTACTTCATTGGTTGTAAAGCACTTTGGGATGTCCTGAGGTTATGAAAGGCGCTATATAAATCGTTCTTTATAGAGACTGTTCAAAGTATGGTCAATGGAGCTGTGCTCTGTGGGCAATGTGGTCAATATTGGGGATAATGTTAGAAGTGCCATTTATGATCATTAAGGAGTGACACAGGTTGCAAATCTATTTTAAACACTTGAACCTGACTAATATATAACTAAACCAGGTCACATTTTTAAACTGTAACTACTCAAGTTCCCTTGGCGTTGCACATAGGGAGTTATGATCAATTATCGTCTTCAGGGGAAGTGGGATTAGAGTGTAGGGAATAATTGAAGCAGGGCACGCGTATATAATTCGGCACCTATTTTAAAGTCATACATTGTGTTGTTGTTTTTATATATTTGATTTGATATTATTATTTAAATGGCAAAACTTACAGAAGTTTCAGAAGCAGAGTTGGTTGGCTCATCAGAATATCTCTAGTACAGGCTGAGAAGTTTGGAGATGCAAAACAGAGGTACTACAGTACCACCATTGGTGGGAAGGTGTAATTACAGCTGGACATGTTTACAGAGGAAGATTCCATTTATAAATGTGACCATAAGAATGTATACTGGGAAAAGCTGACACAAAAGTGCTACAAAAAATATGACAACAGGAAGTAAGGTTTTGTAGACAGGAAGTGTGCATCGATGCAAGATTTTTAATACATTTTAGATGAGTTTGTGGATGGTTAAAGTCAGTGGCTGTTTTAACCAGTGATCAGCTGAGCCATACAGATCAAAGCATGGTCTTTGCTGTATTAATTGATTTCAGCCAGGGAGTTGGTTGGTATGCCATACTCGGCCTCAGGTCCCCTGGGTCAGGGAGGGGATAATCGTTCAGGGTTTCTGCTTCCATTCTGATCACTTACCAAGAACCCCTAAGGGGAGGGGGAGGGAGAGAGGGAGAGAGAAAGAGAGAGAGAGAGAGATAGAGAGAGAGAGAGATAGAGAGAGAGATAGATAGAGAGAGAGAGAGAGAAAGATAGGGAGAGAGAAAGATAGGGAGAGAGGGAGAAAGAGATAGAGCATGAGAGAAAGCAGATAGAAAAAGGGTGAGAGGGAGAGAGAAAAAGAGAGAAAGAAATAGAGAGAAAGAGAGGGAGAGAAAGAGAGAAGAAAAGAGAGAGCGAGGGAGAGATCCACTGGTATTTTAATAATATTTCACAGTGAAAATTTTCTGTTTTTAAAACATTGGTATGTATGATTCATGAAGATACAGAAAAAATTCAGGGCTTTCAGGGAGCTAGTCCAAATAAAATGCTCACATACCCTGCTGCAGGTCTTTTTCCTGAAGGTTAGTTTATACCAACAGTCAGTGGGGAGTATTCTAAACTGAACCCCCTTGACCAATTGCTTTGCCTCAGATATGGCATGTATTTAGATGCATCACACACACATATGCCTCACAATGACATAGCAGGAATCAGATTCAAACGGTTTCCACTAGCCTTACTCCAATATTGGAATGACTTTACTGTTTCTACTGACCAGGTCCAAATCTGTTTTCATTGGTGACCTTGGTGAATTCCCTCCCTAAATCTCTCCACCTCTCCATCCTCCTTTAAGATGCTCCTTAAAATCTACCTCTTTGACCAAGCTTTTGGTCACCTATCCTGATATCTCCCTATGTGGCTTGGTGTCAATTTTGGTCTGATTATGCTCCTGTGAAGCGCCTTGGGACATTTTATTACTTCAAAGGTGCTATATAAATGCAAGTTGCTGTTGTTATTGTTTATTGTGTACACTGACCAGATCTTAATGCTAAAGGGATCAAGGGATATGGGGAAAAAGCGGGAACAGGGAACTGAGTTAGACGATCGGCCATGATCATTTTGAATGGCGGAGCAGGCCCGTAGGGCCGAATGGCCTACTCTTGCTCCTATTTTCTATGTTTCTATGTTTTATCCCAATCTACTTAAATCCCAGTGAGTTTACAGCTTATACTGTCTGGATGCCAATCCACAGCACCAGCTCTGGGGTACAACAATTGTCCTTAGCACCCCTAGGCTGTCAGTCAAGATTCCTGCTCCTGGTTTCCGTCCAGTGACTCCCGCTCGAAAGTACACGTGTGCAAATATTGGATGAGTTTAGGATCGGGCTCAGATATGATGTTCCTGTCACGAATGAATAGCCTGCTGATACTTTGTCTGAACTCACACACACACACACACACACACACACGAGGAAAGACCACAGAAGTGGCAGAGGACAGCAGTACCTGTGGAACTCTAGCCCAATTTGAGTCAGCACCTACAGAGAGAAACGTGGGGTGGGTGAAAGAAGGGAGGACAAAAAAAAGGTCAAAGCAGAGCGCCATTCTGCTACTATCTTGAAATAGTAAAAAAGAACTCCAGCGTTTGCGTTTTCTGGTTGTTGCTAACAGAAACGCTGACACTTGTACAGTAACTTTACGGTTCTGTACACTCACAACAGCCCAGCCTCAATATAAACAATCAGTTTTTAATGGCTAGGTTTGCAACACCTTGACTTCAGTGGGTTGGTGTTTAAGTACACCCAATTAACATTGATTCTGAGTCAATCTGAACTGCTTACAATCCCCAGTGAGTACAGCAGGATGGTTTAATCAGATGTGTGCTGTAGATGTCAAGCCAAACACCCACCTACGCGTCCATATAAATGCACTGTTTAAACAGGGCAGAATGCCAAGAGGAGATTTCAGTTCCTCTGGGCTCTCGTTTTCATACCAATGCTCGTATTACAGCACAAGTTTCCATTTTTGTTGCTGTTACAAAAAAAACCACATAACCTTTATCACCATGGGTGAGTGCAAATTTCTCATTTGACAGTTACTTTACAAAGGCTTCTAATGAGAAGACGATTTGTTTGTTTTTCATAGAACAATGGAACCTGAGTTTATTTAAAAAGTGCAGTAAATAGCACATCTTGTTTGTACAAGAGGGAAAGTCAGAGACAGAGAAAGAGACGAGAGAAAAGAGGAAGAAGGGAGAGATAGATAGATTTAGATAGATAGATAGATGGGCAGGCCCAAGGTTTCATCTACATTCCCCAATAATGCCACTGATTTCCCAATTTTGGGGCTTTCTTTCCATAAACCCCACCACCTTTCTGCCTTCCTTAAAATCTACCGCTTGGTCCAAACTTTTGTTCCTCTCTCCCAATATCTCCTTCATTGACTTGGCATCTATTTTTTTTCTTGTGCCTCTATGAAGCACCTCAGATGTCTTCCTATATTAAAGGCGTCATATAAATGGAAATTTTTGTTGCTCCACTATTTAACACTAGATGTCCCCAGTGCATTGAGTAGTACAGTATTTACAGTGAATACAGATGACAACTAGTGGCCAAATACTAGAATACAAACTGCAGTACTACATTTGTCTAAAATAGTCCGACAAAACAAAGTATGAAATTTCACCCTTATCCTGACTAGATTACTGTTTCGATAAAGACAGTATAGATGGCATTGGCAAATCTTGTACAACAGGCGTGAACAAAAGATTTAGATTTCACTTGCAGTTGTCCATATTTTCCAATGGAATTTTTAAAAAAAGTAACCAATTGTCTCCTTCTGACTCTAGTAAGCAGCATCAACCAGCACGGTAGAGCAGTCAATGTCAACAGACACTGTCAATCTGCACCATTCCCTCCCCAAAATGGAGTAACACTCTGCTTCTGTAAAGCACTCTCTTTTGGCCTCATATACACCCTTCACAACAGCAACCACTTCCATTTATATAGCACATTTAATGTCCCAAGGTGCTTCACAGGAGCGATCATCAGACAAAATTTGGCATCGAACCACATAAGCAGATATTATGATAGGTGACCAAAAGCTTGGTCTAAGAGGTAGGTTTTAAGGAGTGTCTTAAAGGAGAGGGGTAGAGAGGTTTAGGGAGGGAATTCCAGAATTTAGGACCTAGGTGGCTGAAGGCACGGCAATTAAAATCGGGGATGCGCAGAAAGCCAGAATGGGAGGAGTGCAGGGATCTCAGAAGGTTGTAGGACTGGAGGTTACAGAGATAGGGAGGGCCGAGGCCATGGAACGATTTGAAAACAAGGATGAGAATTTTAAAATCGAAGCGTTACTGGACCTCCCCCGAGAATTCGTGAAACTCGACACAATTAAAGCTGACAGAATTGGATGACAGGCAGCCCTAGTTCTTAAATTGGCGACCATTTGTTTAGAAAACGAATATTGATGGAACAGCACCTTTTAATACGTTACTGATTTAATAACTGAAAATCAACATTTGCCTCAGGTTTTCTTTCTCTTTTTCATTTAGTTAATCAAGAACCTAAGTTGCTCTCAAACCAAAGGTCTTGCAAACTTAAATTCATGTAATAAAGAAATTCTCAAGTTCTAAGCAGAGTCAGGTCACAGCGAGTGGAGATGTCGAAATGCTCCCAAGTCAGCAGGGATCTGCATAATTTACTCCCGGAATATGAAAACGTAAACCTCAAATAAATTAGTGGAACTCTTCCATACACATGAGTCTCCCTTGAGCTGTTGAAAACCCAGGAGCACTCACTTGCAATAAGATTTAACAGAGAGAGTAGCAATCACTTGCTAATACAGTCCCATCTCTATGAATTCTTATGATGCAAGATCTAATTATTTGAATACAAACTGCAGCAATCTTTTTATTCCTTATGCTGTGTTATTTTCAATCTTTGTTGTTAATGATATGTAGTAAAAGGAACAGTGTTATCCTCAAAATGAAACTTTTTTTTAAAAAGAAACCATTTCAAAAATCAGAGCAACAATAGAAGCAGCGAGTTGTTATGATCTGAAATGCACTGCCTGAAAGGGTGGTGGAAGCAGATTCAATAGTAACTTTCAAAAGGGAATTGGATAAATACTTGAAGGGGAAAACATTGCAAGGCTATGGGGCAAGAGCAAAGTTGTGGGACTAATTGGATAGCTCTTCCAAAGAGCTGACACAGGCATGATGGGCCGAATAGCCTTCTTCTGTGCTGTATCATTGGAGCTACTATTTACATTTGCTGCCCTTGAGCTATGTTCTCAAAATCTTATAAACAAATAGTTTATACTTAAAGAAGTCATTTGTGTTTTGAGCATTGAAATTATTTACTTTTTGATTATCTTTTCTCCAGAAGTAGCCTGTTGTTCCTGAAAATGCGATTATGTTTCCATTCTCAATCTGCAGAAACAGCCACAACTTCCTTCAAGCCTGTAGCCCATTGCACCGAAACTCAACAACTGTGTGCATTTATATAGCGCCTTTAATGTAGTAAAACTTCCCAAGACGCTTCACAGGAGCATAATCAAACACTGAGCCAAAGAAGAAGATATTAGGACAGGTTTAGTCAAAGAGGTAGGTTTTACAGAGCATCTTAAAGGAGGAGAGAGAAGTGGAGAGGTTTAGGGAGGGAATTTCAGAACTTAGGGCCGAGACAGCTGAAGGCACGGCTGCCAATGGTGGGGTGAAGGAAGTGGGGGATGCACAAGAGACCATAATTATAGGAACGCAGAGATCTCGGATGGTTGTAGGGCTGGGAGAGGTTACAGAGATAGGGAGGGGCGAGGCCATGGAGGGATTTGAAAACAAGGATAAGAATTTTAAAATTAAGTGTTTTAAAATGAAATTTGTACTCCACTGCACCCCAACCCAGCCAAATCTATGCTCCATTGTACCCAACCCAGCCAAATCTATGCTCCATTGTACCCAACCCAGCCAAATCTATGCTCCATTGTACCCAACCCAGCCAAATCTACGCTCCATTGTACCCAACCCAGCCAAATCTACGCTCCATTGTACCCAACCCAGCCAAATCTACGCTCCACTGTACCCCAACCCAGCCAAATCTATGCTCCATTGTACCCAACCCAGCCAAATCTACGCTCCATTGTACCCAACCCAGCCAAATCTGTAATAAAAACAGAAAATACTGGAAACACTCAGCAGGTCAGGAAGTATCTGTGGATAGAGGAAGGTAGGGTTAACATTTCAGGTCAATGACATTTTGTCAGAATCCAGCCAAACCTGTACATGCCACTTCACCTGACCATGCAAAACCAGTACATAACTACAGCCCAGGCCAGCGAAGCCTGGACTCTGAACAAATAAAGCTTTATCTGTAAATTGATTACACCCTCACCCAGCCAAATGTGCATTTCCCCCTTTATGCTCCAATTCTGCAAATCTTTCCCCTACCTTAACTTTGATACGTTGAAATCTGTCTGCCCCCTTAGAACTTGTTTCCTTTTATTAACTTGTAAACTGCTCGAGCATCCTCCCCATAAATGTAACCAAACTGAATTAGTCGAGGCCCTATATCTAATAGGGCCGAATACGTTAGCACAGAAATATCAATACCAGCTAAACTAACCATCTCATTTTATTTGTAATCCTGTTAAATCTATAACCCCACCCAACTGCTGTAGATTTAACAGGATTGCAATCCACCATCACAATAATCCAATCAAATTCATCTCTTGCTGTAATGTGGCCAATTCAGTCCTTTCTCCTCAGCAGCGGAGGGCATTATGTTTGCCTACTGGATAAACCCAGTGAAGAGAAGGGGTGAAGAGGAAACTTGGCTGGAACTTGGCTTAGCAAAAAGCATTTAACTCATCATACTACACAGGCAAGCAACTGCAAAAAAAAAATGCCCACAACAGACAACAGTAATGGTTTCTACTGCGCAGGTTCAGTTCCCACATGGTTGCATTAGGTGCCACAACAATAGGATGGAACTGGAGGTGACTACTCATGGAGGCAGAGGGGATGGTGAGGTACTAAATGAGTACTTTGCATCTGCCTTTACCAAAGAAGAAGACACTGCCAGCATCTCAGTAAAGGAAGATATACTTGAGATACTGGATGGGCTAAAAATTGATAAAGAGGCACTAAAACGGCTAGCTGTACTTAAAGTAGATAAGTTACCCGGTCCGGATGGATTGCATCTTAGATTGCTGAGGGAAGTAAGGGTGGAAATTGCGGAGGTATTGGTCATAATCTTCCAAACATCTGTAGATACGGGGGTGGTGCCAGAGGACTGGAGAATTGCAAATTTTACATTCTTGTTCAAAAAAGGGTGTAAGGATCAACCCAGCAACTATAGGACAGTCAGTTTAACCTCAGTGGTGCGGAACCTCTTAGAAGGGATAATCCGGGACAGAATTAACAGTCACTTGCACGAGCGTGGATTGATTAGGGAAAGCCAGCATGGATTTGTTAAAGGCAAATCGTGTTTAACTAACCTGATAGAGTTTTTTGATGAGGTAAGAGAGGGTAGATGAGGGCAATGCAGTTGATGTGGCGTATATGGACTTTCAAAAGACGTTTGATAAAGTGCCGCACGGTAGGCTCATCATCATAAATGCGGCCCATGAAATAAAGGGAGCAGAATCAACATGGATACAGAATCGGCTAAGTGACAGGAAACAGAGAGTAGTGCTGAACAGTTGTTTTTCGGACTGGAGGGAGTCGTACAGTGGTGTGCCCCAGGGGTTGGTGCTGGGACCACTGCTTTTCTTGATATATATTAATGACTTGGACTTGGGTGTACAGGGTACAATTTCAAAATTTGCAGATGATACAAAACTTGGAAGGGTAGTGAACAGTGACGAGGATAGTGATAGACTTCAAGAGGAGATAGACATGCTGGTGGAATGGGCAGACACGTGGCAGATGAAATTTAACGCAGAAAAACGCGAAGTGATACATTTCGGTAGGAAGAACGAGGAGAGGCAATATAAACTAGAGGGCACAACTCTAAAAGGGGTACAGGAACAGAGAGATCTGGGGGTATATGTGCACAAATCGTTGAAGGTGACAGGGCAGGTTGAGAAAGCGGTTATAAAAGCATACGGGATCCTGGGCTTTATAAATAGAGGCATAGAGTACAAAGGTATGGAAGTCATGATGAACCTTTATAAAACACTGATTTGGCCACAACTGGAGTATCGTGTCCAGTACTGGGCACCGCACTTTAGGAAAGATGTGAAGACCTTAGAGAGGGTGCAGGAGAGATTTACTAGAATGATTCCAGGGGTAAGGGACTTTAGTTACATGGATAGAGTGGAAAAGCTGGGGTTGTTCTCCTTAGAACAGAGACGGTTGCGAGGAGATTTGATAGAGGTATTCAAAATCATGAAGGGTCTAGACAGAGTAGATAGAGAGAAAGTGTTCCCATTGGCGGAAGGGTCAAGAACCAGAGGACATAGATTTAAGGTGATTGGCAAAAGAACCAAAGGTGACATGAGGAAAAACGATTTTACACAGCGAGCGGTTCGGATCTGGAATGCACTGCCCGAGGGGATGGTGGGGGCAGATTCAATCATGGCCTTCAAAAGGGAACTGGATAAGTATATGAAAGGAAAATATACAGGGCTATGGCGATAGGGGGGTGGAGTGGGACCAGCTGGATTGCTCTTGCATAGAGCCGGCGTGGACTCAATGGGCCGAATGGCCTCCTTCCGTTCTGTAACCTTTCTATGATTCTATGAACTTAACAAGGACAGAAGCCTGGTGGCCAAATGAGCAGCGGGAGCACAGAGACACTGGCAAAAACTGCACTGGGGTACCAGCAAGCACATCGCAGATTTCCCATGATCAAACATGCGCTTCAGCAACTAGTTCACAACAGGCCCCATGACTACTGTAGGATTTAGAACAGCGCCACAAAGAAAAATCTGCATTTTTATGGCTAGTTTCACTGTGAAAGGACATCAGGCCCAAGAAGCCATGTCATCCACGCCCCCAACTTCCAGCCCCCACCAAATTCAGTACTAACCAACTGTATCAATATGCCTCCCAATTTTATGACTCAACATGATTAAACCTGATAATTACCTCCCAAAAGATCAATTTGAAAACTTGGCATAATCCCAATAAAACCTGGAGACATGAACCTGGGCACACTGCAGTTCTAGACTGATGCACACAGCTGCCTTCCCTGCATGGCTCAGGGAGCACTTTGCCTTCTCTCTGTTCGAAAGCACAAGTGGAGGTTTTCTCCATCACTGAGAAAACTTCCTGCTAACTGTGTCAGGTACAAGTGGCCGAATTCTTGCACAGTTTAATATCTGAATCTTACAGTAACACTCAAAATAAAATGATCACTTTTCAAGCAGACAACCTAGGACGGATGCCTCATGATAATTAAGGGTCTCCCGTCATACGGGAAGGTAGCAGACATCAGATCTTAACCCACAGTTTATTACAGGCTATAAGTTCAGAGCATTGATACTGGCGACACAAACTAGCAAACAACTTGATGACCTGACTTTCAACTGAAAAGATGCAGTGTGGAGGCAACAGGTATTCACAGAATTTATAGCACGTAACGAAGTCACTCAGTCCACTGTGCCTGTGCTTCTGCCGCTGCTAGGTCTTCAACCAGAGCCATCAACTATAATCCCAATTCCCTGTCTTTCTTCCATATCCTTTCATATTCTTCCTTTCCAAATACTTATCCAAATTCCCTTTTAAATGATGTGATAACCACTCGTGGTAAGGCATTCCATGTTCTAATAACCCTCTGTGTGGGGAAATAATCTAACTTTCCCTTTTTCCTCCAGTGACAACCCTGTGTCTAAACCCCTTTGTTACCAATTCATCAGTCAATGGAAGCAATCTTTCACCATTCAAAGACCGTCATAATTTTTAAAACATCTATTAGATCCCTTCTCAACCTTTGTCCCAGTGAAAAAAGCCCCAATTTTTCAAGCCTTTCTTTATAACTATAACCTTACATTTCTGCTTTCATTCTAGTGAACGTTCAGTATACCCTTTCCGTGGCTCTAAAATCCTTCCTAATATACATGCAAATGTGGCAATATCAATGCCATGTCTCCCAATTTGCTGTCAGCAAACTTGGACGTAATTCTTTTCATGACCAATGTCCAAATCATTTATATAAATGGAAACCAAAACAGATCCCTGCATGGATCTATGGGCACACCATCGCTGACATCCCACAAATCTGAAAAACATCCATTTATCTTACTCTTTATTTTTTTTGTTCTTTAGCCACGCTTCCATCCATTCAACTGCATTTTCTTCAATACCAAAATTGGGGAAAAATAATTAAAAGCACATATTGGTAACCGCAATACAAAGGTAGCTCAGGAATCTTTTGTGTTACCCTAGAAACCATAATTGCAAAAGGAGCCAGCAAACATCAGCCCACTGACATGTTGAAGGAGAATGTGTAGCAGTCAGCATCTTATAAAGTAAGGCAAAAAGGCAAAATTCAGTTCAAGTGATAAAATGGAAGTTCAGGGAAATTTACAGAAGAAAGAACTTGCATTTAAATAGCACCTTTCACAGCCTCAGGACTTCCCATAGCACTTTACAGCCAATGAAGTACTTTTTTTTGAAGTATAGTCGCTGTTGTAATGTAGGAAACGCAGCAGCCAATTTGAGCACAGCAAGGTCCACAAGCAGCAATGAGATAATGACCAGATGAAGCATATGCATATTAAGTACATATGCTACTGCTTTTAAGCACACTTATGTCAAAACTAGTCAAATCCTTAGAAAAGCAAGTAGAATTTTCTAACACAAGACTGCATAGCAGCAACTTTTACCTCAGTTCTGGCTGTTTAGGCACATGGCATAAGCAAGTGCTGGAACAAGCACTGGCGTGGTAAAACCATCGAGGCTTCACTTCTTGGTCATTGTTGCCTTCAAATTCTGTACTCTGTTTGCTGATCTTTAGGTTTATAAAAATTACAGCTTTAAAAATACAATTGTTAAAACTGCCTAGTGGAGAGCTAAATGCTCGCAGATTCAAAATGAGATGCCCCAGCAGCAGATTCAACACTGGAGGAAAGAAACACAATTAAAATTCTGAACTTACTTTTCAGAGTGTGTGTATTAGGATTTTTACAGTGACGTGATTGCCAACCACAGCCTATTGACCCCACAGTGATCTAATTACTGTTAAATCACTGTATGATACAGTACGGTCCATCTTTAAAAGCTATTGCAAGCATTGTTGGATCAATAACAAGCCTGCAACATTGGAAAAATGCTGCTGTGCTTCTGAACAGGATACACAATCTTATTCTCAATTTACAATGGTCTGTTAGCCCATACAGAGTCTTCAGTTATGAGACTACAGGTCATTAACATGTGAATAATAGCTACAGAATACAAGGTCCTTTCAGATCACTGGGATGCACTACAGTTCGACCAATGTTAACACATCAGTGAAACTGCTTCTTTGCAGTGTCGTACTTTCCAACTACTCACAACTTCTTGAGGGATGGGGAGAGTTCTGATTCACACACTGCACCTCCACTTAAAATATACACTGTATATACATTTTTAGTGCACTTGTTTCCAGCAAGAAATGCCCCCTGCAGCACTTCATTGTTGAGTCAATCATTCTCCTCCCTTGCTCCCACGTGATCCCACCCCCATTTGTCTCCTTCCATTCTGCCTGATTTCCTGTCCCTCTACCTCCCACTCCCCCCCACCCCCATTATCCATGATTTAATGGGTTCTAATTTTGGATACATCTACTTAATTCATTTATTTAATGCCATGGATGCAAATCTCAAAATTACAGACATGTTAGAAATTTGTTCAAAGCATAACTTGTCCTTAAATGAAATAGCCTGTAATTCTTCAATTGCACATTACTTACCCCTCCTCCCCAGAAAATGACTCAATGCTACTCTAAACTATCAAGTAAGATCTTGCAGAGATTGCAACAACAACTCAGTGTATAGTTTTAAATGTGGTCCTATTTTTATTAGAGAAATGTCTGTGATTGTTTTCAATTTATTTAACTGAATCAGCAACACTAATTGTCCCTACTCAAAAGATTCCAGAGGGGTGGAGGGGAGGCTGGGTGCCATAGAACATACGAACATACGAATTGAGGGCAGGAGTAGGCTATTTGGCCCCTCGAGCCTGCTCTGCCATTTGATAAAATCATGGCTGATCTGATTGTGGCCTCAACCCTGCTTTTCTGTCTACCTACTATAACCTTTGACTCCCTTGTTAATCAGGAATCTATCTAACTCAGCCTTAAAAATATTCAATGATCCTGCCTCCACCACTCTCTGGGGAAGAGAGTTCCACAGACTCACGACCCTCAGAGAAAACATTTCTCCTCATCTCCGTCTTAAATGGAAGACTCCTTATTTTTAAACTGTGTCCCCCCTAGTTCTCGTCTCTCCCACAAGGGGAAACACCCTCTTAGCATCTACCCCTTCTAGTCCCCTCAGGGTCTTATATGTTTCAATAAGATCACCTCTCATTCTTCTAAACTCCAATGTATACAGGCCCAACTTGTCCAACCTTTCCTCATAAGATAACCCCCTTTCCAACCCAACACTATCCAACTCAAGCTAAAGGCTCTTCCATTTGCATGGATCTTAAGTGAAATAAGTTCAACCAGGCATAACTTGGTATCACATAGGCTAAAACTGTTCCTCGCACCATTATAGGCCAAACTAGCCAAATCTATATCCTTCTCCACAATGTAACCTAGTTAACTCTGTACATCCCTCACTGCAACCCAGTCAAATCAGCACCACAACACAGATGAATCTGTCCTTCACCTTAATGTTGATGTGGTCCATAGCACAAGCTACCCATGACCTGGCATTAGTCTGCAGTGTCTGTAAAGGCCACACGTCTTCCTAAATGATGGAAATGAAATGTCCCAGCAATGAATAAGGGATGTCCTTTGAACAAATTTCCTACATGTCTGTATTTTGTAGTGTGTGGGGGCTTTGCCCTTCATCTAAGTCAAGTCATTATCTGGGAATACTTGTTGGAGAAAAAGAGTGGTCCATTCTCCAACATCAATATACCTCGCCTTGCTGAACCCAAATATGTACCAAAATTAGATTAAAATTGATTATGCATCTACATCATTGCAACAGAATACTTTTAAAGCTGATCTGTAAGAAGACAGTAGAATAAACCCTCAAGAAAGCAAAAGATTTGCACTGTATTGATTCAAGGAGTTATTTTGCATGGATAGTGCACCAATTACGAGGTTTTATTCATTTATGTGAAAGGCCTTCATACCTCTCTTGCATCCATAACAATTGAGAGTTCTGACTCTTTTGCCAACACTGAAGAAATTTGCTAATGCAGTCACCAGTGTGACATTCTTGACTGAATAGAATGGATTGTTCTGATAGAAATATTTTTAATCCTGGGAAATTCCATTCAGTTTTAGGGGGCCAATAAATATAATGTACATCCTAATACAATATCTATTCATTCTGGTCTGCTTTTTGAGGTGCAATACCTTTGGGTTTAAGAGAAACAAATAGCTTTGACTTAGAAAAGGGAGCAGTGTAGTAGCAGAATGTTAGAATACCAGCATACTTTGTCACAGAGTGGTGGAACTGGGCACATGCACAGAGAGTTACAAATCTTAGCTGTTCCACACTGAAGAGGACACCAATCAAGGAGGTTGGTCATCCAAGGCACTTCTCCAGCACTTCCTTGTTGGCAAAGTGAGGCACTCTGGGTCACTCTACTGTACATCCGAGCAGAGCCCTAAGAGAACATCACATCCATCTTCTTGGCTGGGGATGGTATGTAACGCGAAGATACTCAAGAAAGGGGAAGTGGAGAAAATACCATAAAAAGAGGGAGTTTCACATTCAAAAAATAAGACTGTATGTTGATCAAATAATCTGTGTGATTGAAAAAGTCGGCAAAAACATGAGCTGTCCTACTCCAGTTGAATTGCATGGAGTTCTTAGCCTGGTTTAGTGCGTATCGTCTTGTCCGACAGCCACAGCCCTGGCGCATGTTGTATCAGCTTCCAGTACTGGTATTTTGCAGGTGAGAGTACTGCCAAGGGCTAGTCGAATGTGTGGTAGCTTAAGAAAAGTTTGAAATAAGTAAGCACGCTGAATAAAACTACACATGTGCATTTGTACATAGTCCAGAAATACATGCTACACAAGTGGAGTTGCGGAGTCTGGAATTTTTATGAAAACATCTATTTTTTTTGTTGTTATTAATGAGGGTACTTTAGAAAGGATACTTATACAGAAATATAATGCTAAATAAAGGAGCTGAAAATGTGAAGTTATTTAAAAATGACCCATTACTGTCATAGTAAAGCTTCCAATTAAAAACTTCTACATAGATGTCGTCTTTTTACATTTAACTGGCATTCACATACACATGAAACAGATGTACTTCAATGAAGACTTGAATGAAAAACCTAGTAGCGAGTCAAAAAAAAAACTTCAAACAAGCTTTGCTTTAACCAGAGTTTGGTGCTGTGCTAAATCTTCAAAGACAGAACAATGACCCAGTGAATGGCTTCCCTGAGATCAAAAAACATGGGAAGTGTTTTCTCTCTTTCAAATTAACAGAAAAACTATCGTACCATTACAACAGCTTTATTAATTCACACCTGACTGCTTTTAATAGAAGAAACTACTTGCAATTATATAGCACCTTTCATGACTTCAGCATGCTCTAAGGAACTTCACAGCCAATGAAGTACTTTTGAAGTGCAGTCATTGTTGTAAATAGGAAACATGGCAGCCAATTTGCACACAGCAAAGTCTCACGAACAGTAATGGAATAAATGACCAGATAATCTGTTCTAGTGAAGTTGGTTGAAGGATAAATGTTAGCGAAGACAGCGGAAGAACTCCCTCATTCTTCTTTGAATAGTACCATGGGATCTTTTACATCTACCTGAGAGGGCAGATGGGGCCTTGTTTTAACATCTCATTTGAAAGAATCTTGAAGTATGCTGTTATCCAAAATTATGTTCACTTCAGAATGTTCTCCATTCAGATTCAACAAATCCACTTAACACTATTGGTGATTTAATGCTGTAGAAGTGTGACCGGCTGAAACTTGTAGTGTAAACATGCCCCGGTTCCATGGATAGATAGGATCACAGACCCATGAAAATATAGGTCCACAATTCTACTGTCAGTGTAACAAGGGCTGGTATCATGTACATGAATATATTTATTACTTGAGAGATAAACGCTTCTAAACGCCTTGGGATGCACTACTTCAAAAGCACTACATAAATGCAAGTTGTTGTTTGATATTAAAAATAACAGTGAGACAGAAATAAAGGCATGAGAAAGGGAAAACACAGAAAAACAGAAAGGAATTAGAGGCAGAGAGAGAAGTGAGGCACACATACAGAAAGGACATACAGGCAGAGAGAGAAGTGAAGCACACATACAGAAAGGACATACAGGCAGAAAGAGAAGTGAAGCACACATACAGAGAGGACATACAGGCAGAAAGAGAAGTGAGGCACACATACAGAAAGGACATACAGGTAGAGAGAGAAGTGAAGCACACATATAGAAAGGACATACAGGCAGAGAGAGAAGTGAAGCACACATACAGAGAGGACATACAGGCAGAAAGAGAAGTGAGGCACACATACAGAAAGGACATACAGGTAGAGAGAGAAGTGAAGCCCACATACAGAAAGGACATACAGGCAGAGAGAGAAGTGAGGCACACATATGTGCACCCAGAGAAGTAGAGGCAAGGGCACAAAAAGACTGCAGCTATTTTTCATGGGGCAACAGAAATTCAGTACTTGAAGTGTTCCTCATTTCTTCAAATTTCACTCTACCCAAGTTTCGTATTATTTTCCCTCAAGTACTTTTGCGTCCATTTCTCTGATTTTTTTTTGTTGCATAGTTTTCCTTAGCTGTAGATAACCGTTCATTTCCTGCATGCAGGTGTATGAAGCAGTCCCATTACGTTAGTACACACATCGAGGAACTCTGTGGGAGTTGGAGACGTCTGACAGAAGATGGGAAAGGGCTGCGACTGTCAGATAACAGGATGCAAGTTTAAAAACAGACTAAAAGCTGTGCGAAATGTGTTGGTGGAGGAAAGGCTCAGTAGGACATCAGTAGTTTACAGACTTCTTCAGTCACAGTTTAGCCGATCAATATATCAAACTACAGGTCAACATTCAGAAATAGGCAATGATTTTGTCAATTACGCATGCACAAATGTAGCAAATGTACCTCCCGTGTAGCTGTCAGATAGTTTTTTTTAAAAACAAACTTCTACAGTTTCCGTCAAAATTAGGAAGAGGGCCAATGACATGTTGTTAACCCTGCAAAATGTTAGCATTTTGCACTGTAAAACTTTTTGCAGCCCTACACATACTCCCTTTGACAAACAAGAGCAGACAATAAACCTGTGTTTTGCTTGAAATTAAGGTGACTTTTAAATGTGAACTATGTTCCCTTTGTATTCTATGAGAGAAGAAAATACAAATTAGAGTGTCCTCAGTTTAGCTCAGTGGTATTATTCATGCTGTTGAGTCAGAAGTCACGGGTTCAATCCCCACTATGGACCTGAGCACATAATCTAGGCTAACACTCCAGTACAGTATTGAGGGAGTGCTACATTGCTGGATGTAGACTTCAGGGGCTGCTTTAAGGCCCAGAAGCTTTGAGTTGTCACAAACCCTTCATTTATTTTGTTTGGATACAAAATATACCAGTAAATGAAGTAATGAGATATAACCCATATGTTAAAAAAAATGTCTGACTGCTCAAAAATTAGGGTGGTAGTCTAATATTGAAATGAGGGCATGTTGGAATGTTTCTTGTAACTTTAGCAAGTTTTTCAATAGAAAGTGCATTTCACAGAGATATTTTTTCTCTGTTTCACTGTGTTATAGCTAACCTGAAGGCACTTGATGCTGACACCAGGGGCACGATTTTAATTAAGGTGGCGGGATGGCAGCGGGGGGGGGGGGGGGGGGGGGTCAATGGGCCCGCGGCAAATACGAATAATAAAAACTTACCGTTCCCCACCCGATCGCGACTTATTTCCTTTTTGCCGTCCAAAAGCTGCGCAGTGGATGGACTGCGCACCTGCATGACAGATTGTCAGCTGCAGCGTCTAGATTTAAAAGGCCATTGCTCCAATGGATTTCACTGGAGCAAAGAGCAAGAAGACACAATGGAGCAGCACAGAGGCAAGACTGCTCCAAGATTCAGCGATGCCTCACTTGAGGTGCTGTTGGCCGGGGTGAGGAGGAGGAGGGAACTATTTTAGCTGGCCGACAGGAGGGAGCGCCCTGCCTCTGCCACCAAGAAGGCCTGGCTCGAGGTGTCAGAGAGAGTCACAAGCAGGAGCAACAAATCCCACACTTGGGTCCAGTGCAGGAAGCGTTTCAATGACCTAACTAAGTCAGCAAAAGTGAGTACACTTATTGATTCTCCTACATTCCATGTTGCACGTCACTCCCCCCACATCACATCATTCTGCACTGCCAAGACTACTCCATCACATCACTCCTCACACCCAGTTAAGGTTCATCCTCAACTTACCTGCCCTTCCTGAGCACATCCTCACCTCCCCATTTGTGACCCCACCACTACCATTCACCCCAATCCTGATCCAATGTGATGTCTCTGTCTGATACTCATCCTCTGATGCATCTCTTTCATGGTCAGCCTCACCCAAAGCAATGCATTCATCGGCTGACCACTTCACCATCACTCACTCACACGTTTGTACTTTCTCCCCTTGTAGGAGTGCAAAATGCACCTGAGAGGGCGAGGACTGGAGTGGGGCCACAACAAATAGTGGTCCTCACAGAGGGAGAGGAGGCGGCCCTGGAGATCAGTCGCACCCTCAAGTGCTTGTCCGTCGGGGACGCAGAGACTGGCACCCCACAAAGGTCTGGTGACACAACTTTAACATTCATCACACACAACATGAATTGATGTTAACAATGATTGGCACGTTGAACACCTCAATATGCTCATCGCAATATGACACATCTGTGATGATGCTTAAAATTGCCTTCTCTTTTACAGGCCCTTCAACGGCCGCAGTAACGGGAGAGGGCAATTCCACAGAGGAGCTCCCAGCCTCTGAGGACGCACCGTCACATCTTAGTGAGCCATCCACCAGCGCAGATACTCACATCTCGATGGTTCTAGTTGGGTTGGCATCTGGTGAGTCACCACACACAAGTGAGCATGAGCATTCACTGCTGGCAGGAGCAGCTGTGGAGAGTCTGCGTCAGTGGGCGCACTTGTCTCCAGGCTCTGCTCTGCTGGACGCAGATGCTGAACCCCAGGGGCCATCCTTTAAAAGCAGAATGATCGAGGGACAACAGCACATTTGCGAGGTACTGGAAAAGGTGCCACGCACACTCTCCACAATAGCGCAGAGCTTGGAGGAGTCCAACTCCTGCATTAGTGGAATGGTGGCACAGGTACGTGAGGGAATCTCTGATAGTGTCACACGTAACTGCGGAAATGTCTAAGATAGTGTCGCAGGTAAGTGTGGGAATGTTTGCGATGGAGAGAAAGGCTAGCCTCCATTGAGCTTCAAGCACGGCTCACAAATGAGTCCACTCAGGCCCTGATAACGACAGTTCGGACTCACGGTGAACAACATTCTGTCGCCTTAAACAGGCAGACAGAAACTTTACAACTGGGCTTCCAAGGCATTATACATGTCCTCCAAACTATTCTTCAGCAGGGTGGTAGGAGGGATGTGGGCCTGGTTCAGGAGAAGGATGATGGCGAAAGGGGACATGGAAGTGGGGACGCCATTTAAAGCGCTCCCACATCTCACCCGTTGTCCCCCTCTCAACCAGTACCTGCAATGCTGTCTCCTCTCCAGGTGGCCGAATCTGCCCCTGCACAGGTGCAGGTGCAACAGTCTTTGGCTGGGCCCTCACGGGCTCCAAAACCCAGCGGGCGTAGGCCGAAAGCATCTAAGCAGTCCGGGCATGGACATGAGCAACCTGCCACTACCTCTGCGGCAGCTACAGGGGATGCACCGCATAGTAGTAGGAAGAGAGAGGCTAAAGTTTTGTGATCACGAAGGGTATGCACAAGGGTGTTTGATAGACTGTCACGTTTTTCATTTATATTTGGTTTTTGTTAAAGTCACATTAAATGTTATCATTCTCATCACTACTGCCACGTCTTGCCCATTCTTGACTGGCTTTTGAGATAGCGCCCTTTCATGTGCTTCATCACGAAAGGCGACACTTGATGCCACCCAGTGGGTGACTTTACAGTAGGTATGTGTGTAGTTGCAGGATTGTTTTGTGCAGGGGGTGGGTGGGGGGGGGGGGGGGGGGGGTGCTGGTGTTCGCGCTGGTCTTTCCAGGTGGTGTGAGGACTGGACTATTCTCACTTTCTGATCTTACGAGAACTTTTCACATATCAGTGACTTCCTGGCCTCACGAGCAGCCAGGTGAGCCACTGCACTGCTCATGGGTTTGTCGTCCTCCTCCTCCTCTTCAATGTTCATTGCAGGTGTGGATGCTGGGTGAGGGCATGGTGCCTCATCAACCGGTACCCCTCTCTGTTGCGCCATGTAGTGCAGGACACAACACACTACTATAATGCAACCCACCATAGCTGGTGCGTATTGAAGCGTTCCCACAGAACGATCGAGGCACCGACATCACATCTTCAGCAGTCCTATCGCATGTTCGATTACAGACCTGGTGACGATGTGGCTATCATTGTATCAATGCTGTTGCTCGCTGATGGGGTTCCTCAGAGGTGTCATGAGCCACATGTGCAGGGGGAATCCCTTGTCCCCGAGGAGCCAACCCTTAAGGATGTTTGGTGCGTGGAAGAGGTCCGGGATGTTGGATTCCCTCAGAATGAACGAATTGTGGAGCTGCCAGGGAATCTCGCACACATGTGAAGAAATCTTTTGCGGCGGTCACTAACGAGCTGAGCGTTGATGGATTGATAACCCCTTCTGTTGATGAACAGTCCTGGCTCGTGTGGAGGTGCTCGGATTGCTATATGCGTGCAATCGATTGCACCCTGTACACATGGGAAGCCAGCCAGAGTGGATTCCCACTGCCCTCTCCGTCTGGCTGAGGTGGGCCATGGGGAAGTTGATGTATTGCGAGGCCCTGCGAAACAAACTGTCGGTGATCTGTCTTATGCACTTATGGGCAGATGACTGAGAGACCCCGGCAATGTCACCAGTGGCTCCCTGGAATGATCCGGAGGCGAAGAAGTTGAGGGCAGTGGTCACTTTAACAGCGACAGGTAATGAGATGCCGCCAGGCCCAGTCGGGCGCAGCTCGGCATGATGGAGGCTGCAGATGTCTGCGACCACCTGGCGACTCACTCTCAGCCTCCGTATGCACTATTCCTCAGAGAGGTCCAGGAAGCTCAGCCTTGGTCTGTAGACCCTCTGACGAGGGTAGTGCCTTCTGCAACGTCATTCCCTTTGTTGTTCCTCTCTGTGCTCTTGTGCAGTTGCCTGTGTGCAGCACTGTGTTGTGGAGCTACAAGTGGTGGAAGTGCATGCCGTGCCTGGCGAGGATGGTGGTGTTCCTCGTGCCGCTCTTCAAAGTGTTAGAGCCGGCATTCCTGCCCGGTCCTCAAAAACACGATTTTATTTGCCCCCCCGTTCCCGCAGATTTCTTTTAAAATCGTGCCCCAGATGCTAAAATAGAAAGTATTCCTTTCCCCAGCATTAATATGCTTTACCTTGAGCACAAATTTGACTCAAAAAAAGTGAATTTCACTTGCTAGTAAGTTCTGCATTAGTTTTTACATAGGATTACACAGAATTTACAGCACAGTAATAGGCCATTAGGCCCAACTGTTGTATACTGGTGTTTATGCTCCACACGAGCCTCCACCCACCCTACTTCATCTAACTCTATTAGCATAACCATCTATTCCTTTCTCCCTCATGTACTTGTCTAGCTTTCCTGTAAATGCATCCATGCTATTTGCCTCAACTACTCTTTGTGGTAGCAAGTTCCACATTCTAACCACTCTTTGGGTAAAGAAGTTTCTCCTGAATTCCTTATTGAATTTATTAGTGACTATCTTATATTTATGATCCCTAGTTTTGGACTCCCCACGTGCAGAAACATCCTCTCTACATCTACCTTATTGAACCCTCCCATAATTTTTAGTGAAAAGCCATTTGCTGGAGACCATGGATACTTCATCATATATCCGAATGCCTGTTAATGCTTAATTCACAAATTTTGAAGACAAAATTTTGACTCCCGGATCTATTGTAAATTAAACACGAGGCACAGGCTAATGAGACAAACAAACACAGGTAAATGGGGAATTTCATAAAATTTACTGCCAAGAAATCACATTAAGAACTCCTTCAGCACATCAGGGTCCCTCATTTCATTCTGAGAGCATGACAATCAAGCAATGGTTCTTGTTGTACCAATCACCGAATGTCAGTGCTCCTGAAGCTCTTAACTCAACACTGACATAAGCTGTGTTTTTATCCTTAAGCAATCAGGTCTCTTCAGTCTAATGGATTTCTTCAATCAGCATGTGGGCCATAAATTGAATACTCTGCAACATAAACCAAGTTTCTGCTTTTCACATAATCTACAAATGATGATGTTGAATGTCAGAAGCCACAACACCTGCTCTTCTCTTCCATGTAAAGCAGCAGACTGCCATCAGATGCTTCTCTCCCCTGAACTAAAGACTATGAATCCAATAATAGTAACAATCATAAAATTACATCAATCTCTATTTCATTATTGCTCACATTTTATAATTGATAGAATATTCTGCATTTAAGTGGCAGTGAATGGGATGTATTAACTGGTGCGTTATTACACAGCATTACTGATGCTCAAGGCGAAGATCAGTACCTCAACCTCACCGTCAGATCTTCATGTCACTGAATCAATTGGTAAAGACACCTATTAAATTATTATACTGCCAGAGGATGGGATCAGTTAGTGAAGCCTATGATAAAAGGATAAAAAAAGCCTAGGAGAGGTACTTTCAGGACAAATTACGCTTCTACATGTATTATAGAATTATTTATGGGAAATATCCTCAACTCAGTAACTCCTGTGGACCTGCAATTTCTGGTCTCCATATCACCTGTTTTTATTCAAATAAGCTAAACTTATAGGGTAGCTCACAAAGTTCCTGGAGATAGGTTTTTAAAATGATGTGGAGACTTGCTTTGTACTAAAAGCTCTACCCATAAGTCACCCTCCTTTAGCATCTACATGAAGATCACATCCTGTTTAGGAACTATCTGAGTTGAGCTGCTTACGAATGGGTGAATGAAGCCGCTTCTATATAATGATAAATGCCCGAAGGGAGTCAATAAGCCTAGAAGTCATCTTAAATTTTGTTTGATTCTTCTATATTAGAACACCTTGTAATAGATGCTGGAAACACTACCTCCCAAAAATCAATTGCAATTTATTTTCACACATAGTTGTTGGAATTAGACTACAGCCAGTAATCCTTAAGTGCTAGGTGGCGCTGAGTATCAAGATGTGAAACATGGTAGTTGTTATTGTCGACAAAAGGGAAAAGGACTCACAATGCAGGCGACACCTAAGTAGCATCATTGGGGGGCAAAAGCTAACCATTTATTCACAGCAGCAAATGACGACTATCACCATTCTGAAACCTGTTTCTACTGTGTTGATTAAATGATTTTGAGTAAAATATTCTCGGTTAGGCCAAAGCTGGAGTAGTGTGTTCAGTTCTGGGGCCTCACCTCAGGAAGGATATATTGGCCTTGGAGGGAGTGCAGCGTAGATTTACTAGACAGATACCTGGACTTCAAGTGTTAAATCAAGAGGTGAGATTACACAAACTAGGGTTGTATTCCCTGGATTTTAGAAGATTAAGGGTTTATTTGATCAAAGTTTTCAAGATATTAAGGGGAACTGATAGGGTAGATAGCGAGAAACTATTTCTGCTGGTTGGGGAGTCTAGGACTAAGGGACATAGCCTAAAAATTAGAGCCAGGACTTTCAGGAGTGAAGTTAGGGAACAATTCTACACACATAGAATGGTAGATGTTTAGAACTCTCTTCTGCAAATGGCAGTTGATGCTAACTCAATTATTAATTTAAAATCTGAAATTGATAGATTTTTGTTAACCAAAGGTATTAAGGGAAATGGGGCTACGGCGGGTACATGGAGTTAGGTCACAGATCAGCCATGAATGGCGGAACAGGCTCGAGGGGCTAAATGGCCTATTCCTATAATAAAAGAAAGACTTACATGACCTCAGGTTGTCCCAAAGTGCTTTACAGCCAATTAAGTACTTTTGAAGTGTAGTCACTGCTGTAATGTAGGAAACGTGGCAGCCAATTTGCGCAAACAGCAAGGTCCCACAAACAGTAATGACTTAATGACCAGATAATCTGTTTTGGTGAAGTTGGTTGAGGGATAAATGGGGAGAACTCCCCTGCTCTTCTTCGAAGTAGTACATAAGAACATAAGAAATAGGAGCAGGAGTAGGCCAATCGGGCCCTCGAGCCTGCTCCGCCATTCAATAAGATCATGGCTGATCTGATCCTAACCTCAAATCTAAATTCATGTCCAATTTCCTGACCACTCCCCGTAACCCCTAATTCCCTTTACTTCTAGGAAACTGTCTATTTCTGTTTTAAATTTATTTAATGATGTAGCTTCCACAGCTTCCTGGGGCAGCAAATTCCACAGACCTACTACCCTCTGAGTGAAGAAGTTTCTCCTCATCTCAGTTTTGAAAGAGCAGCCCCTTATTCTAAGATTATGCCCCCTAGTTCTAGTTTCACCCATCCTTGGGAACATCCTTACCGTATCCACCCGATCAAGCCCCTTCACAATCTTATATGTTTCAATAAGATCGCCTCTCATTCTTCTGAACTCCAATGAGTAGAGTCCCAATCTACTCAACCTCTCCTCATATGTCTGCCCCCTCATCCCCGGGATTAACCGAGTGAACCTTCTTTGTACTGCCTCGAGAGCAAGTATGTCTTTTCTTAAGTATGGACACCAAAACTGTATGCAGTATTCCAGGTGCGGTCTCACCAATACCTTATATAACTGCAGCAATACCTCCCTGTTTTTATATTCTATCCCCCTAGCAATAAAAGCCAACATTCCGTTGGCTTTCTTGATCACCTGCTGCACCTGCATACTAACTTTTTGATTTTCTTGCACTAGGACCCCCAGATCCCTTTGTACTGCAGTACTTTCCAGTTTCTCGCCATTGAGATAATAACTTGCTCTCCGATTTTTCCTGCCAAAGTGCATAACCTCACATTTTCCAATATTGTATTGCATCTGCCAAATCTCCGCCCACTCACCCAGCCTGTCTATATCCCCTTGTAGGTTTTTTATGTCCTCCTGGGACATGGGATCTTCTACATCCACCTGAGATGGCAGATGGGGCCTCGGTTTAATGTCTCATCTGAAAGATAGCACCTCCAACAGTGCAGCACTCCCTCAGTATTGCACTGGAATATCAGCCTAGATTAAATCCCACCACCTTTTGACTCAAAAGGTGAGAGTACTGCCACTGAGCCAGGGCTGACACTCAAAATGCAAATGAATAAGCACTAAGGGCTAGATATGGGAAGACCAAAGTGTTGATTAAATTGAAGCTGCTTGGAGCTTCCATTTAAACTTTATTCCTGAAGTCAGAATTATCTGAAATTTCAACTTCATAAAATTGTATAGAATTTATAGCACAGAAGGAGGCCATTCGGTCTATCGTGCTCGTCCGAGCTCTTTAAAAGAAAGTCTCTGCATTTATATAGCGTCTTTCACGACCTCAGGATGTCCCGAAGTCTTTCTTTTTTGCACAGACTAACAAGTGAAGAGCTACTGGAGGACAGCGTGTGTGCAAAGAATTCCAGCGTGAGTCAGCACTTTTTAGGATGGATTGGGGTGGGGGGGAATTTAACAAATTCATTAAATCTTATTACTCATAGCTCTGTTGCCATTAACAACAAAGACACTTAATATCTACTAATTATAAAATGGCTAACATTTGATAGTTTCAGAATCTCAGCAGAAGTTTTACAATACTAGGTCGCCTGTTCTAATTAGTGGAATTACTGTTAAGCAAATTACAGATAGGTGGGACAACCAGAGGTAGCACTCTAATTCTTAAAATGAGTATCTTAAAAAGCAAGGAATGGCAAGGTCTCAGACAGAAAATTATATAATCTCCAGTATTATGTTTAATTAGACACTATGCTTTTAGCTCCCACTAAGTGTTTTGCCCTTAAGGTTTTTTAATCAAAAGGAGTAGATCCTCGAGAAAATTAAACAAAGCAATAATCCCGCAGAATGTGCACCACTTCTCACATTTGCAGGTTTGAGATAAAATATCCACATCAAATGATGGCACAATCTGCAATATTTCATACCTTCATTATTTTTACATACATATCATTTGTGAAACTTCCAGAATCAGCATGGTTCAGTGTTGATTATTCATGCAGCATCCTATATATAGAATTATAGACACCTGAGAATGAGAATGCTGAAGGAGTTCAGATAATTTATATTCAGGACTAGAAAAAAACAAATTGATCTACTAGATCCAGGACCTTAGCACTCCCCAATCTCTTTTTCTCAAACACCTCAAGCAGCTGGAAGGTAATAGAGAAGTCCATCACAGGATTACTCTGTCTGTATGTGACTTCGCCTCACTAGAGATAGGTGTCGAGTGCACTCCATATTTTTCAGTCTTCACGCAGGTGGTTTGGATTGGCTGCTAATGTTACATCTCCCCACTGCATCACATTGCCTAGCCCTACTCTTCTTTGCCTGTTCTCGATTTCTTACCATCAACCTTTACAGACAGTAACAATCTTTCCTGTGACTCCCGAGTAATGAGCACACAGTACATGTCCTTTCTCCCCATCGGAATCAGCCTCAAGATGTCTGTTCAAGGACTCTCTCGCTAGTCACTCTTCTTGTCTAACTAATTTTCAACATATGGCGGTAGTGCCATAATTTAAACGCTCTCAATCACAGGTTAGATACATATGAGCAAGGCCAATTAGCCCATATCAGCTCAAATTCTACAGTCCCATCAAGGCATTCCATTTCTGAAATGATTCCAAGGATTTGGTCTCTACTATCCTACCCGAAAGTCCATTCCATATGTTGATCACTCTCGCTATGAGGATCTTCTTCCTGACATCAGTCCTAAATTTGCCTTTTATTTTGAAGTGACATTTCGGATCTACCTTTTCTATGCTATCTTATATACATCAACAAGACTGCTTCTCAGACAACTCCTTTCAAGGCTAAATTCTTGTTACTTCAGCATTCGAGGTCCAAATTTCACATTCATACAATGCTGTTGACCATACAACACTTTAGCATTCTGCTCATCTTCAGCTTGATTTCATGTTGCACAGAAACACCTGAATACTGCTAAATGCTTCTGTAAATGCTATCCTTCATTAAACTTCTTTGCTGCTTTCACCATCTGATGTTATCAAACAACTATATTGGCTTTCTGCATATCCATATTATTGACTGTCAATTTTTGGGAGGTCCTCTTTCCTTTTAATTTCCATTACAGGTGATGAATAATCCCTCACACCACGTTATCCTTCCAAGACAATGTTTTGGTTTGTACGGAAATGGAAAATCATCAACTACTCCTAAGGGGCTGCTGACAATATTGAAGACATTGAGGATCCAATGAGGCAGAGGTAGTCTCTCCTCCCACTGTAGTTCTCCCGCTATTTCTGAACCTTCCCCTCCTTTCTCAAATAAGCTGTATTCAGTGTGGCTTGTTGTTATGCCAAGTCGTGCCAAAAAATGACAGGACATAGGTTGGTAAGCGTTGGTTTCATTGCTCTAGGTGTACTGGGAAGGAAGAACGTGCCAAGTAGAGGCCAGTTGCCACCTCACAGGGGAAAAAAAAACTACACCATATACCTCCTTAGCTGTTGGCTCCAAAGTGGGACTGGCAGGGGGGAAGACACGGAAGCAGGTCATCTGTCCTAACCCATGAACGGTGTGTGCAAAAATAAGGACAGGAAGGAAAGGAAATTAGTAATTACATCTTAAATGAAAATCATACTTAAGTACATGAATTAACAAATTTGTGACAAGGTCCTAAACAGGTTAATTGCTTCTGCCGATAGTTCATGGTGCAGACAAAATGCAGGTGTGAGAGATTGCGCACACAAGATCCGAGTGTACCCAAGAAATGCCTGATTTATAAATCAGTGTGTATTTTTTACTTCATACAATGAGAATATTTCCCTTCATTATATAATTTACAGGGTTTTCAGTCTTTTTGAAATTGCTTAAGGACTTCAAATCGAAACTAATTCTGTATAAATAGCTAACGACTCAATCAATGCGAACATCTGATAATTGCTTAAATGTTTCAGCTTTAATTGCATGTGAAACACTCAGAGACGTGCTGCCAAAACAAGAATAGTTGATGCAAGAGGATATGTTCAATTTCATAGAATTTCAAGTTTAATGCTTTAAAATATATATTTTCTGGATACTGGGTATTGCCTATTGCTAATATTCATTTTCAGAGAATTTGTTCTCTTTTTAAATTGTGAAAACTATGAGATTAAAATGCATTGAAATTAAGTGTTTTTTTTGTTAACAGGATTTATTTTCTTCTGATGTTTGAATAGAATAAAAAGATTTCCTGCTTTGTGGTGCAGACTGTGCAGAAACTTACTCAATAATGTTAACATTTATTTCTCCACTCTGCAGTCGAATTTGTTCAGATATTCGGTAAACAATGACCTATTCAAGAATAGAAGCACCACACATTCAACCAGAGAGAAAATTGAGAGATGGGAGTGGTGGCCAGAGGACTGGAGAATTGCAAATGTTACACCCTTGTTCAAAAAAGGGTGTAAGGATAAACCCAGCCAGTCAGTTTAACTTCGGTGGTGGGGAACATTTTAGAAACAATAATCCGGGACAGAATTAACAGTCACTTGGACAAGTGTGGATTGATTAGGGAAAGCCAGCATGGATTTGTTAAAGGCAAATCGTGTTAGCTAACTTGATAGAGATTTTGATGAGGTAACAGAGAGGGTCGAAGAGGGCAATGTGGTTGATGTGGTGTATATGGACTTTCAAAAGGCGTTTAATAAAATGCCACAAAATAGACTTGTCATCAAGATTGACGACCATGGAATAAAGGGGGCAGTAGCAACAGGAAGCAGAGTGTAGTGCTGAACGGGTGTTTTTCGGATTGGAGGGAGGTGTACAGTGGTGCTCCCCAGGGATTGGTACTTGAACCACTGCTTTTCTCGATATATATTAATGATTTGGACTTGGGTGTACAGGGCATAATTTCAAAATTTGCAGATGACACAAAACTTGGAAGGGTAGTGAACAGTGAGGAGGATAGTGATAGACTTCAAGAGGATATAGACAGGCTGGTGGAATGGGCGGGCATGTGGCAGATGAAGTTTAACGCAGAAAAACGCAAAGTGATACATTTCAGTAGGAAGAACGAGGAGAGGCAATATAAACTATAGGGCACAATTCTAAAAGGGGTACAAGAACAGAGAGATCTGGGGGTATATGTGCACAAATAGTTGAAGGTGGCAGGGCAGGTTGAGAAAGCGGTTAAAAAAGCATATGAGATTCTGGGCTTCATAAATAGGGGCATGGAGTACAAAAGCAAGGAGTATTGTGTCCAGTTCTGGGCACCGCACTTTAGGAAAGATGTGAAGGCCTTAGAGAGGGTGCAGTAAAGATTCACTACAATGATTCCAAGGATGAGGGACTTTAGTTACGTGGTTAAACTGGA
The DNA here is from genome assembly GCF_035084215.1 of Heptranchias perlo. Taxonomy (NCBI): domain Eukaryota; kingdom Metazoa; phylum Chordata; class Chondrichthyes; order Hexanchiformes; family Hexanchidae; genus Heptranchias; species Heptranchias perlo. Next base: position 13,634,940 of record NC_090346.1, read on the forward strand.
GAACGTGGGGTTGTTCTCCTTGGGACAGAGAAGGTTGAGAGGAGATTTGATAGAGGTATTTAAAATCATGAAGGGTCTAGACAGAGTAGATAGAGAGAAACTGTTCCCATTGGCGGAAGAGTCAAGAACCAGAGGACATAGATTTAAGGTGATTGGCAAAAGAACCAAATGTGATATGAGGAAAAGCTTTTTTACGCAGCAAGTGGTTAGGATCTGGAATGCACTGTCGGGGGGAGGGGAGGGGGTAGTGGAGGCACATTCAATTGTGGCTTTCTAAAGGGAACGGAATAAGTACTCGAAAGGAAAAAATTTGCAGGGCTATGGGGATAGGGTGGAGGAGTGGGACTAGCTGGATTGCTCTTGCATAGAGTCGGCACGGAATCAATGGGCCGAATGGTTTCCTTCCACGCTGGAACCTTTCTATGATTGTATGAGCATCCTGTGTCCAGCCATTCTCAAACATCATTCTTTTCTTTTCTGCTAACAGGTGTAGGGAAACATGGAAATAGAAATTTTAGAACAAGATGCAGCCATTTGGCCCTTCCTGCCCTTGCTGAGTTTAGGACCCTCATGAATGCCGATTTTCCTGTTTCCCTGCTTTCTCCTCCAATCCTATTTTCCTGCTTTCTCAGGAGGAAGGATGGAAGGTAACTCACTTCTACTCATCAATATGAAGGATGTTAGTGCTGGAGAATGAAACAGTTATACTTTTGGCATTTTGTGGGAAAGTAAGCTGTAGGGAAGACACAAAGAGTCTGCAAAAGGATATAGACAGGTTAAGTGAGTGGGCAAAAAGGTGGCAGATGGAGTATAACGTGGGGAAATGTGAGGTTATTCACTTTGGTAAGAAGAATAGAAAAACAGAATATTATTTAAATGGTGAGAAAATATTAAATGTTGGTGGTCAGAGAGAAATAATGAAGCAGTCCGAGCCCGCGTGCAGCAAGACCTGGACAACATCCAGGCTTGGGCTCATAAGTGGCAAGTAACATTCGCGCCAGATAAGTGCCAGGCAATGACCATCTCCAACAAGAGAGAGTCCAACCACCTCCCCTTGACATTCAACGGCATTACTATGGCTGAATCCCCCACCATCAACATCCTGGGGGTCACCATTGACCAGAAACTTAACTGGACCAGCCATATAAATACTGTGGCTACAAGAGCAGGTCAAAGGCTGGGTATTCTGCGGCGAGTGACTCACCTCTTGACTGCCCAAAGCCTTTCCACCATCTACAAGGCACAAGTCAGGAGTGTGATGGAATCCTTGCCACTTGCTTGGATGAGTGCAGCTCCAACAACACTCAAGAAGCTCGACACCATCCAAGATAAAGCAGCCCGCTTGATTGGCACCCCATCCACCACCCCAAACATTCACTCCCTTCACCACGGGCGCACTGCGGCTGCAGTGTGTACCATCCACAGGATGCACTGCAGCAACTCGCCAAAGCTTCTTCGACAGCACCTCCCTAACCCGCGACCTCTACCACCTAGAAGGACAAGAGCAGCAGGCACATGGGAACAACACCACCTGCACGTTCCCCTCCAAGTCACACACCATCCCGACTTGGAAATATATCGCCGTTCCTTCATTGTCGCTGGGTCAAAATCCTGGAACTCCCTTCCTAACAGCACTGTGGGAGAACCGTCACCACACGGACTGCAGCGGTTCAAGAAGGCGGCTCACCACCACCTTCTCGAGGGCAATTAGGGATGGGCAATAAATGCTGGCCTCGCCAGCGACGCCCACATCCCGTGAACGAATAAAAAAAAAACTTGGGTGTCCTCGTACAAGAAACACAATAAGTTAGTATGCAGGTACAGCAAGCAATTAGGAAGGCAAGTGGCATGTTGGTCTTCATTGCAAGGGGGTTGGAGTACAAGAGTAAGAAAGTCTTACGACAGTTGTACAGGGCATTGGTGAGACCTCACCTGGAGTACTGCGAAGGAAAGATATACTTGCCTCAGAGGCAGTGCAACAAAGGTTCACGAGATTAATTCCTGGGATGAGTGGGTTGTCCAATGAGGATTGGTTGAGTAGAATGGGCCTATACTCTCTGGAGTTTAGAAGAATGAGAGGTAGCATATTGGTTATGTTACTGGACTAATAATCCGGAGTCATGAGTTCAAATCACACCACGGCAGCTGGGGAATTTAAATTCAATTAATTAAATAAAATCTGGAATTAAAAAACTAGCATCAGTAATGGTAGCCATGAACCTACCGGATTGTCGTAAAAACCCATCTGGTTCACTAATACCCTTTAGGGAAGGAAACCTGCAATCCTTACCCGGTCTGGCCAAAATGTGACTCCAGACCCAAAGCAATTATGAAATGGTCGAGCAAGTCACTCAGCTGTACAATCTCGCTTAAAAAAGTCATAATAAGAATAAAACTGGACGGACCACTCAGCACTGGACACAACAATGGCAAACCAAACCCAGTCGACACTGCAAAGTCCTCCTCACGAACATCTGGGGACTTGTGCCAAAATTGGGAGAGCTGTCCCACAGACTAGTCAAGCAACAGCCATACTCACAAAATCATACCTATCAGCCAATATCCCAGACTTTTCCATCACCATCCCTGGGTATGTCCTGTCCCACCGGCAGGACAGACCCACCAGAGGTGGTGGTACAGTAATATACAGTCAGGAGGGAGTGGCCCTGGGAGTCCTCAACATTGACTCCGGACCCCATGAAATCTCATGGCATCAGGTCAAACATGGGCAAGGAAACCTCCTGCTGATTACCACCTACTGTCCTCCCTCAGCTGACGAATCAGTCCTCCTCCATGTTGAGCACCACTTGGAGGAAGCACTGAGGGTAGCAAGGGCACAAAATGTACTCTGGGTGGGGGACTTCAATGTCCATCACCAAGAGTGGCTCAGTAGCATCACTACTGGCTGAGTCCAGAAGGACATAGCTGTCAAAACGGGCCTGTGGCAGGTGGTGAGCGAACCAACACAAGGGAAAAACTTACTTGACCTCGTCCTCACCAATCTATCTGTCGCAGATGCATCTGTCCATGACAGTATTGGTCGGAGTGACCACCGCACAGTCCTCGTGGAGACGCAGTCCGTTCTGCACACTGAGGACACCATCCAACATGTTGTGTGGCACTACCACCGTGCTAAATGGGATAGATTCAGAACAGATCTAGCAGCTCAAAACTGGGCATCCATGAGGCGCTGTGGGCCATCAGCAGCAGCAGAATTGTATTCCAGCACAATCTGTAACCTCATGGCCCGGCATATTCCTCACTCTACCATTACCAATAAGCCAGGGGATCAACCCTGGTTCAATATGGAGTGTAGAAGAGCATGCTAGGAGCAGCACCAGGCGTACCTAAAAATGAGATGCCAACCTGGTGAAGCTACAACTCAGGACTACATGCATGCTAAACAGCGGAAGCAACGTGC